>NC_041386.1:335847467-335870791 GCF_002162155.2 Triticum dicoccoides
GGTGGCTACCAGGGGCAACTCTGGGCTGGCCTACCGGAAGTTTAGACAATCTGAGTGTGCCCTGAGAAAGAGATATGTGCAGCTCCTATCGGGATTTGTTGGCACATTCGGGCGGTGTTGCTGGTCTTGTTTTAACCTGTCGAAGTGTCTTGAAGAACCGAGATACCGAGTCTGATCGGAATGTCTTGGGAGGAGGTCTATTCCTTTGTTGACCGTGAGAGCTTTTCATGGGCTAAGTTGGGACTCCCCTGCAGGGATTAAACTTTCGAAAGCTGTGCCCGCGGTTATGGGCAGATGGGAATTTGTTAATGTCCGGTTGTAGATAACTTGAACCTTAACTTAATTAAAATGAATCAACTTAGTGTGTTATCGTGATGGCCTCTTCTCGGCGGAGTCCGGGAAGCGTACACGGTGTTGGAGTAATGTTTGCGCAGGTTGCTCTCTAGTTTCTCGCTCGTGCTTTGCCTCCTCTTCTCGCTCTCTTTTGCGAATAAGTTAGCCACCATATTTGCTAGACGCTTGCTGCAGTTCCACATATTTACCTTGTCTTACCTATAAGCTTAAATAGTCTTGATCGCGAGGGTGCAAGATTGCTGAGTCCCTGTGGCTCACAGATTACTATTACACCAGATGCAGGGCCTGATGTTTCCGCTCCAGCAGACGCGTTTGAGCTCAAGTGGGAGTTCGACGAAGACTCTCAATGTTACTATGTTTCCTTTCCCGATGATCAGTAGTGGTGCCCAGTTGGGGGCGAACGGGACCGTTGTCACATGTTGGGTTCTCTTTTATTTTGGCGCCGTAGTCAGGCCATGAGTGTTTGGATGATGTAATGTTATTTATGTACTTGATTGACGTGGCGAGTGTAAGCCAACTAAGTTATCGCCCCTTTATGATTTATATTACATGGGATGTTGTGACGATTTCCTAACTTGCGACATATGCCTTCAATGCGATTATGCCTCTAAGTCGTGCCTCGACACGTGGGAGATATAGTCGCATCAAGGGTGTTTTAAGTTGGTAATCAGAGCCTTCCCCGACCTTAGGAGCCCCATTGCTTGATCGTTTTTAGCGGCCGAGTTGTGTCTAAAAAAATGTTTTGAGTCATTTAGGAATTATATATCGGAGAGTTTAGGAATTCTTTTTACTTCCCAGTCTCCTCATCGCTCTGGTAAGGCATCCTGACGTAGAGTTTTGACTCTTCTCTTCTCAAATTTCACTAAAAAAATTTAGGATCACATGGGTATCTTGGAATCGTTCCGATGGTTTTATGATGAGAACATTGTCTTGGTGCCTCCTGTCAGGGGTTTAGTGGAAGTGTCCCGGGGAGTTGAGCTCTGAGGTGTTGTCATCATAATTTTATCATTGCAGTTCTGGAATACCTGAGTTTAGTACGCCTACATCGAAAATCTCTTTTATGCAGTTCGTTGGTGAGATAACCTCGATGCCACCCAGTACTGGGGCGGGAGTTCGGGAGTATCGCCAGAACTTGTATAATGGATGCTTTTCGAAGGTTGAGGTAGATGGTGTCCGAAGGTTTCTTGGTTATGTGTTGAAGGATGGATATAGCTCGATGTAGGAATTGCTAGTTTGGGTGAGATATTATGCTTCCCCTGTATCCCCAACACCTGATTGCATAACCGGAAAGGTTCGGGAGTTTCATAGGTGGGAATTCTAGTAGCTCTAGTTCTTCTTCCACGGATATTGGTTTGAGATTGGGATTTCTTACCGATTATTCATTCTTGATCCGTACCTTGTTGATTTATTTCTCTACCTTAATTCTACGTGGCTTCTCAATTTATGGATATGTGACCATTTCAAGAGGAATGCATTCGTTCATTTTGTTCGGATGTGAAGACTATATGTTGCAATTTTCATTCCGTTGGATTCAGCTTCAATATTTGTCTATCAATGTGCTAATGGACGTCAACCTCTTCAGGATGGCTCCTCCAACACGCACGACTCCGAATCCTGATCCGCCACCACCTCCCCCTCCTCCGGAGGTATGGCAAGTTGTGATGGCCGCAACCAATGCAAACACACGGTTGATCATGCAAATTCTTCAAGAGCGCAATCAAGGCAACCAAGGGAATCAAGGCAGCAATCAGAATCACTTTGCTTCACTCAACCAGTTCCTTGCTAACGGGCCAAAGACTTTCAGCAACTGTGTTGAGGAAACATATGCTGACGATTGGCTTTTGGATCTGTGTAAGCATTTCGAGTGCAGTAATGTCAGGCCTGAGGAGTTTGTCAAATTCGCTTCCTTCCAACTCAAAGATCAAGCTGCAGAATGGTTCCAGCAGTACAAGGATTCCAGAGGTGGACGTGTTATCACCTGGGATGAATTCCATCGAGATTTCCGAGCTCATCATATTCCTCAGAGCATGGTTGAAAGCAAGCGTGAGGAATTCCGCAACCTGAAGCAAGGCTCCTTGTCTGTCTATGACTACAACAAGTTGTTCCAGAAGCTTGCCTGCTTTGCCAAGCAGGACGTGCCTGATGAGAAGAGCATGATATACCAGTTCAGGGGTGGTCTCAGAGAAGAAATTCAGCTAGCTCTTGTTCTCTTCGAGGCCTTGAGATACGATGAGTTCTACAACATGGCACTGAAGCAAGAGGCTGCTCAGTTGAGGTGTGATGCTTCCAAGAAGCGAGTCAGAGATGTTACTCCTTCTTCCTCTACTCAAGTGGCCAAGTAGCAGAAGTATTGGCTTCCTCCTCCTCCGTTCCGTCAGCCGTATCAGCAGAAGAGCAAAGGTGGCAGTGGATCTTCCCACCCACCCAATCCTGGCTTTCAGAACAAGACTTCGTCTCAACCTCCAAGATCGAGTGCTCCGTATCACCGTCTGCTTTCGGAGGTCACGTGCAACAAGTGCCAACAGAAGGTTCACTATGCCAACAAGTGTTTCAACCAAAGGCGTCTTCCTCCTCCTCCTCCTGTCAGATCGGCAAGTACAGCTGTGGTCAAGCATAACCCCAACTACGCCAAGGTCAATATGGTGAATGCAGCTCAGGCAGAGGACTCGTCAGATGTGATCATGGATAACCTTCCTGTTAATGATGTTCCTGCAAAAGTTCTTTTTGACACAGGTGCATCGCATTGCTTTATCTCGAGACCTTTTGCATCTAAGCATGGGTGGTTTTCTCAAGTTATGCATAAGCCATTAGCAGTCGTCTCTCCGGGTAGATGCTTGCTTGCTAACTACGAAGTTCCGGATATTTCTATCTCGATGGGTGATTTCAAGTTTCTGGCTTCCCCAATGATCCTTGGTAACTCGGATATTGATCTTATTCTCGAGATGGATTGGCTTTCTAAGCACAAGGCTCAACTTGATTGTGCAGCCAGGCAAATTCAAGTGACTCATTCGTCTGAGGATGTAATTGTCTTTGTCGCTCGGGATAATACCATCCGTCTGTTTTCTCTCAATGAGAAGGGTGAACCCGATGCCATCTCGCAAATTCCAGTCGTTTGCGAATATCAAGACGTCTTTCCAGAAGAGCTTCCAGGAATGCCTCCGCACCGGCCAGTTGAATTTGTTATTGATCTTGAGCCTGGCACGGAACCTGTGTGCAAACGTCCTTACAAGCTCGGACCTGAAGAGTTGAAGGAGCTGAAGAAGCAACTCGATATTCAACAGAAAATGGGTCTCATCCGGCTTAGTTCTTCTCCGTGGGGTTGTGCTGTTCTTTTTGTGAAGAAGAAGGATGGAACGGACCGGCTTTCTGTTGATTACCGTCCAGTGAACAAGAAGACCATCAAGAACAAATACCCACTTCCCAATATCAATGAGCTGTTCGAACAACTCAAAGGTGCCCAAGTATTCTCCAAGCTTGATCTTCGTATGGGTTATCATCAGATTCGATTCCGTGAGCAAGATATTCCCAAGACGGCTTTTGTCACACCCTCGATGCGACTATAGCTCCCACGTGTCGAGGCATGACTTAGAGACATAATCGCATTGAAGGCATATGTCGCAAGTTAGGCAATCTTCACAACATCCCATGTAATATAAATAATAAAGGGGAGATAACATAGTTGGCTTACACTCGCCACGTCAATCAAGTACATAAATAACATTACATCATCCAAACACTCATGGCCCGACTACGGCGCCAAAATAAAAGAGAACCCAACATGTGACAATGGTCCCGTTCACCCCCAACTGGGCACAACTACTGATCATCGGGAAAGGAAACATAGTAACGTTGAGAGTCCTCGTCGAACTCCCACTTGAGCTCATACACGTCTCCTGGAGTGGAATCATCAGGCCCTGCATCTGGTGTAATAGTAATCTGTGAGCCAAAGGGACTCAGCAATCTCGCACCCTCGCGATCAAGACTATTTAAGCTTGCAGGTAAGGCAAGGTAAATATAGGTGGAGCTGCAGCAAGCGACTAGCAAATATGGTGGCTAACTTATTCACAAAAGAGAGCGAGAAGAGGAGGCAAAGCACGAGCGAGAAACTAGAGAACAACCTGCGCAAACATTACTCCAACACCGTGTCCACTTCCCGGACTCCGCCGAGAAGAGGCCATCACGGTAACACACTCAGTTGATTCATTTTAATTAATTAAGGTTCAAGTTATCTACAACTGGACATTAACAAATTCCCATCTGCCCATAACCGCGGACACGACTTTCGAAAGTTCAATCCCTGCAGGGGAGTCTCAACTTAGCCCACGACAAGCTCTCACGGTCAACGAAGGAATAGACCTCCTCCCAAGACGTTCCGATCAGACTCGGTATCTCGGTAATTCAAGACAACTCCGACAATGGTAAAATAAGTCCAGCAACACCGCCCGCTGTGCCGACAAATCCCAATAGGAGCTGCACATATCTCGTTCTCAGGGCACACCGGATAAGCTAAGCGTACGGGAGCCAACGTAACCCAAGTTTCCAAGGGACGGCCCCGCACGGTGCTCTAGGTTGGACCAACACTCAGAGGAGCACTGGCCCGGGGGGGTTAAAATAAGATGACCCTTGAGTCCACGAAACCCAAGGGAAAAGGCTAGGTGGCAAATGGTAAAACCAAGGTTGGGCATTGCTGGAGAAGTTTTATTCAAGGCGGACTGTCAAGGGGTTCCCATTATAACCCAACTGCGTAAGGAACGCAAAATCCGGGAACATAACACCGATATGACGGAAACTAGGGCGGCAAGAGTGGAACAAAACACTAGGCGAGAGGCCGAACCTTCCACCCTTTACCAAGTATATAGATGCATTAAGATAACAAAGTAATATAATGATATCCCAACAAGTAAATAAATGTTCCAACAAGGAACGGCCTCCAATCTTCACCTGCAACTAGCAACGCTATAAGAGGGGTTGAGCAAAGCGGTAACATAGCCAATCAATGGTTTGCTAGGACATGGTGGGTTAGAGGTTTGACATGGCAATTTGGGAGGCTTGCAAGCAAGTGGTAGGCATCGTAGCAATGGCATAGCAGAAGAGCGAGCAAACTAGCATAGCAAAGATAGTAGTGATTTCGAGGGTATGATCATCTTGCCTGCATAGTTGTCAGAGTTGACTGGATCCTCGAAAGCAAACTCAACGGGCTCCTCATTAGCAAACTCGTCTCCTGGCTCTACCCAAACAAGACAAACAAGCAACAAGGATACAATCAACCACGTGCAAACTCAAACAACACGATGCAAAGATGATATGCTATGCGGGATGCGATGCGGGATGCAAAATGCAAGATATGACAGGAAATGCATGAACCTGGCCTCAACTTGGAATTCCAAGTGTGCCACTGGAAAGATGAGATGAAATCTCTTGAAAACGATATAAAGAACGCCGGAATCGGAGTTACGCTTTGGAAATGGCAAGCGATTCAAAATGACACCGGTCTACGATTTACAGCAAGTAGGCATCTAAATGCAATGAGATGAACATGCTACAACACCCAAACATGACAACAAAATACATGGCGGGGATGCTTACATGATGCTTAACAAAAGTCTAGCACTAAGCTACGGCCAATTCATCCATTAACAGGTTCAAACAAACATGGCAAAAATGCAAATGGCAAACAGATCTCAGACCTAGTGAAATTAACACTTGTCTGGAATTTCAGATCAGGTAGCCCTCTTCGGAGCAACAAAACTACATAGTACAGGATCTGAACATGGCAAAGTAAAGCATGGCATGGAGCTACTCAAAGATCTTAACAAAAGTCCCTTAGTTACCTTGAGCCAAAAGGGATCAGAAAATACAATTGCAAGCATGTGAACATAGCAAAAACATAATCAATTTTCAGACTTTGTGAAAACTGACACATGCTGAAATATAACTCAAGTAGGCTTGTTTACGAGCTCGATGCACTCACTATGATGCAAGTCATGGCAAGACAAGCATACATCCATCAAGAAGGCACAAAATTCAAGCTAGACATGGCAAGAACAATAGCATAGCATGCACGGATCAACTACAACATCACCGGCAAAATTGCAAACAAGTTGACAATCTGCCCATATTCACAAAGTAGCAAAAGTAGAGCTCGATTGACTCAAGCTAGGGTGCTCCATAATTGCAAAACAAGACATGGATGGATAGAGCACTACAATATTAACAAAACATCCTTACTGATCATCCTCAAAAGAGGCACGAATCACTAGGAAACAAGATGAACATATAGCATCATGAGCTGAACAGCTCTAGGACTTAGTGATATTACTGTCCCTGAAAACAGAATTAGCAAGTGCACCACTTTGCAAACTTGCACTAGTCACCACACACATCCTAAAAATACATGGGTTGCACCTCTGGAAAGATGACAAAACCCTTAACAAAACACATGTAGAGCATCAGGTCATAGCATACACACATTAATCATGGCAAAAATGACAAAAGTGCTAAATGGAGTAGCAGACCTGACAATTTACTCAAGTAGCCCTCTTCGAACAGAATTTCGGGAATCAAGATGAACTCAAATGAAAATGATGCAATGGAATGAAATGATGTACTCTCTGAGATGAACATTTTGATATGCTATTTGCATGAATCGGAGCTACGGATACAAAGTTACGGATCCAAGAGCAGGAGCACTTGAACCGAAAAAATATCCGGGACTTGGTGAAAAAAATCAACCTCTCCGGGACAGATCTAGGGTTTGCACGGAAACCGAGGCGCGGTCGGGGCACTGTAGCAGCTCGAGGACCGCCGGAAAAAAAGGAGCCACCAGCGACGAGGAGGCGGTCGCCCGGAGCTTCACGGAGGCGGGGCGTCGCGTCGCGGGGCGCAGGGCTGCCTGCGTCGAGCTTGGCGGTGGAGGCGGCGAGTGGCGGGGCGGCGGTCACCGGCCGGTGCAGCGAGGCCGGCAATGGCGCGCGGTGGCGCCGGCCACGGGCGCGGGGACGGAGGAGGCGCGAGGCGGCTCGGGCCCGATCCGGCCCGGGGCGGGCTCCCCGTGGGCCGAGCGGGCCGCGGCGGCGGTGGGTGGCGGCGTCCATGTGGCAGCGCGCTAGTGGGCGCGGGCGGCGGCGGACGTTGACCGGCCCGCCCCGGACACGTTCGGCGGCGGCGGTGGATGGATCTTGGGTTAGGGGGGAGAGTGGAACCGCGAATTTGAAGGAGGGGGTCTATATATAGGCATAGAGGGAGCTAGGAGAGTCCAAATGAGGTGCGGTTTTCGGCCACGCGATCGTGATCGAACGATCTAGATGATGGAGAAGAGTTAGGTGGGTTTTGGGCCAAATTGGAGGGGTGTTGGGCTGCAACACACACTAGGCCTTTTCGGTCCCTTGGTTAACCGTTAGAGTATCAAACGAAGTCCAAATGATATGAAACTTGACAGGCGGTCTACCGGTAGTAAACCAAGGCCGCTTGGCAAGTCTCGGTCCAATCCGGAAATGTTTAATCCCCACACACGAAAGAAAGCTAGAAATGACCACCGGAGGAGAACGAAGCAACGGAATGCAAAACGGCCAACGGGGAAAATGCTCGAATGCATGAGATGAACACGTATGCAAATGCAATGCACATGATGACATGATATGAGATGCATGACAACGACAACAACACACAGAGACAAAAACCCGAACCCGAGGAAATAAATATAACTTAACGCCGGAAACGGCAAGAGTTGGAGTACAAATTGGGAAACTTACATCCGGGGTGTTACAACACTCCACCACTACGAAAGGATCTCGTCCCGAGATCTAGTACTGAAAGAACGCCGGGTACTCAGAACGGAGGTGATCCTCGCATTCCCAGGTAGCTTCACGGTCGGAATGGTGTGACCACTTGACTTTGAGAAATTTTATTGACTTGTTGCGAGTCTTGCGTTCAGTCTCTTCAAGAATAGCAACTGGGTGCTCGCGATAAGAGAGATCTTCTTGGAGCTCAATGTCCTCGAAGTTGACGGTGCGGTCAGGAGTCTTGAAGCACTTTCGAAGCTGAGAGACATGGAACACGTCATGAACATTTGCAAAATTTGAAGGAAGCTCGAGTTGATAGGCGAGGTCGCCTCTCTTGCTAACAATCTTGAAAGGTCCCACGTATCTAGGGGCAAGCTTCCCTTTGATACCGAAGCGACGAGTACCTTTCATAGGAGAGACACGGAGGTAAACATGATCTCCGATCTCGAAAGCCAAATCACGGTGCTTACTATCACAGTAGCTCTTCTGGCGGGATTGGGCTGTTTTGAGGTTATCACGAATGACTTTGCACATTTCTTCTGCTTCTGTGATTAAGTCATTACCCAAAAGCTGACGTTCACCGGTTTCAGACCAGTTGAGAGGGGTACGACACTTCCTGCCATACAGAATTTCAAAAGGGGCCTTGCCCGAACTTGCTTGAAAACTGTTGTTGTAGGAGAATTCAGCATAAGGAAGACAATCCTCCCACTTCATGCCGAAAGAGATCACACAAGCCCTGAGCATATCTTCAAGAATCTGGTTGACACGCTCGACTTGACCGCTAGTTTGAGGATGGAAAGCTGTGCTGAAGCGGATGTTCATGCCCATGGCCTTCTGAAAAGAATCCCAAAACTTCGAGGTAAAGATGCTGCCACGGTCTGAAGAGATCACTTGTGGAATACCGTGCAGAGAGACAATACGAGAGGTATAGAGTTCCGCCAATTGAGCTGCAGTGATCGACTCTTTGATAGGTAGAAAATGAGCCACTTTGGTGAGTTTGTCGATGACAACGAATATAGCAACATTGCCACGCTTGGACTTTGGAAACCTAGTCACGAAGTCCATTTCAATGTGGTCAAACTTCCATTCTGGAATGTCAAGAGGTTGGAGGAGACCAGCTGGCCTTTGGTGTTCTGCCTTCACTCTTCTGCAGACATCACATTCATTCACGAATTGAGCGATTTCACGCTTCATTCGAGTCCACCAATAAGCTTGCTTGAGGTCCTGATACATCTTCGTGCTCCCAGGGTGGATGGAGAGAAGAGAATTGTGAGCCTCGTTCATGATCACTTTACGGATGTCACCTTTGGGTACAACAATACGATCCTCGAAGAAGAGAGTGTCCTTGGCATCAAGGCGGTAGCACTTGTACTTGGGTTGACTCTTGGCAAGCCCAACCTTCACCTTTTTCACCATGGCATCAAGAAGCTGAGCTTGGCGAATCTGGTCTTCCAATGTAGGAGAAACTTGAAGGTTGGCGAGGAAACCTTGAGGAACAACTTGCAGATTAAGTTTGTGGAAAGCTTCACAAAGCTCGGGTTGATAAGGCTTGAGAATCAGACTGTTGCAGTAGGCCTTCCTGCTCAAAGCGTCAGCAATCACATTGGCCTTGCCTGGAGTATACTCAATACTCGGATTATACTCTTGAATCATTTCGACCCATCGAGTTTGCCTGAGGTTGAGATTAGGCTGAGTGAAGATGTACTTGAGACTCTTGTGATCAGTGAAAATGTCCACTTTTCTTCCCAATAGAAGATGTCTCGAAGTCAGAAGAGCATGCACAACCGCCGCCAACTCGAGATCATGAGTGGGGTAGTTCTTCTCATTAGGTTTCAACTGGCGAGATGTATAAGCAACAACTTTCTTCTCTTGCATCAAAACTACGCCAAGGCCTTGGAGAGGCATCACAAAAGACCTCGTACGGCTTGGATTCATCAGGCGGAGTCAGAACTGGAGCAGTGATCAATTTCTCTTTCAAAGTGTTGAAAGCAATATCACACTCCAGAGACCAAACATACTTGACGTGCTTCTGGAGAAGATTAGAGAGAGGCTTCGCGATCTTAGAAAAGTTTTCAATGAATCTTCGGCAATAGCTTGTGAGACCTAGAAAACTGTGGAGTTGCTTCACGTTCTGAGGAGGTTCCCAATTCACAATTGCAGACACCTTCTCAGGATTCACGGCAATGCCCTTGGCAGAGATGATATGACCAAGATAAAGAACCTCATCAAGCCAAAATTCACATTTGGAGAACTTGGCGTAGCACTTGTGTTCTCTGAGCTTATCAAGAACCAAACGCAAATGCTTGGCATGATCTTCCTTATTCTTGGAGAAAACCAGAATGTCGTCGAGATAGACCAAAACGAAGTCATTGGTGTAGGCGTTGAAGATGAAGTTCATCGTGCGAGAGAACGTAGGAGGAGCGTTGGCGAGGCCAAAAGACATGACAGTGTATTCATAAGAACCAAAGCTTGTCCTGAAAGCCGTCTTGGGAATATCTTGCTCACGGATTCGAATCTGATGATAACCCATACGGAGATCAAGCTTGGAGAATACTTGGGCACCTTTGAGTTGTTCGAACAGCTCATTGATGTTGGGAAGTGGATATTTGTTCTTGATGGTCTTCTTGTTCACTGGACGGTAATCAACACAAAGTTGGTCCGTTCCATCCTTCTTCTTCACAAAAAGAACACCACAACCCCACGGAGAAGAACTACGCCGGATGAGACCCATTTTCTCTTGAATATCGAGTTGCTTCTTCAGCTCCTTCAACTCTTCAGGTCTGAGCTTGTAAGGACGTTTGCACACAGGTTCCGTACCAGGCTCAAGATCAATAACGAATTCAACTGGCTGGTGCGGAGGCATTCCTGGGAGCTCTTCTGGAAAGACGTCTTGATATTCGCAAACGACTGGAATTTGCGAGATAGCATTGAGTTCACCCTTCTCATTGAGAGAAAACAGACGGATGGTATCGTCATTCGCGGCAAAGACAATTACATCCTCAGACGAATGAGTTAATTGAATCTGCGTGGCTGCACAATCAAGCTGAGCCTTGTTCTTAGAAAGCCAATCCATCCTGAGAATAAGATCAATATTCGAGTTACCAAGAACCATTGGCGAAGCCAGAAACTTGAAATCACCCATCATGATAGAAACATCCGGGACTATTGAAGTAGCCCTCATAGACTTAGCCGGAGAAACCACTCCCATAGGTTTACCCAACATTTGTGAAACGAAGTAATGCTTGGAAACAAATGATCTTGACATGAAACAATGCGATGCACCAATGTCAAAAAGAACTTTTGCTGGAAAAGATTTAACTGGAAAGTTACCCATGATGACATCTAATGATTCCTCTGCCTGAGCTGCATTCAGCAAGTTGACCTTGGCATGCTTGGGGTTATGCTTGACCACAGCTGAACTTGTCGATCTGACAGGAGGAGGAGGAGGAAGACGCCTCTGGTTGAAACACTTGTTGGCATAGTGACCCTTCTGTTGGCACTTGTTGCACATGACCTCTGAAAGCGGACGGTGATACAGAGCACTCGATCTTGGAGCTTGAGACGAAGTCTTGTTCTGAAAGCCAGGGTTGGGTGGGTGGGAAGAACCACTGCCACCTTTGCTCTTCTACTGATACGGCTGACGGAACAGAGGAGGAGGAAGCCAATACTTTTGCTGCTTGGGCACTTGAGTAGAGGAAGGAGGAGTAACATCTCTGACTCGCTTCTTGGAAGCATCACACCTCAACTGAGCAGCCTCTTGCTTCAGTGCCATGCTATAGAACTCATCGTATCTCAAGGGCTCAAAGAGGACAAGAGCTAGCTGAATTTCTTCTCTGAGACCACCCCTGAACTGATATATCATGCTCTTCTCATCAGGGACGTCCTGCTTAGCAAAGTGAGCGAGCTTCTGGAACAACTTATTGTAGTCATAGACAGATAAAGAGCCTTGCTTCAGATTGCGGAATTCCTCACGCTTGCTTTCAACCACGCTCTGGGGAATATGATGAGCCCTGAAATCTCGACAGAAATCATCCCAAGTGATAACACGTCCACCTCTGGAGTCCTTGTACTGCTGGAACCATTCTGCAGCTTGATCTTTGAGTTGGAAGGAAGTGAACTTAACAAAGTCCTCAGGCCTGACATTACTGCACTCGAAATGCTTGCACAGATCCACAAGCTAATCGTCAGCATCGGTTGCCTCAACACAATTGCTGAAAGTCTTTGGCCCGTTAGCAAGGAACTGGTTGAGTGTAGCAAAGTGACTCTGATTGCTGCCTTGATTCCCTTGACCGCCTTGATTGCGCTCTTGAAGAATTTGCATGATCAACTGTGTGTTTGCATTGGTTGCGGCCATCACAGCTTGCCATGCCTCCGGAGGAGGGGGGGGTGGTGGCGGATCAGGATTCGGAGTCGTGTGCGTTGGAGGAGCCATCCTGAAGAGGTTGACCACCATTAGCACATTGATAGACAAATATTGAAGCTGAATCCAATGGAATGAAAATTGTAACATATAGTCTTCACATCCGAACAAAATGAACGAATGCATTCCTCTTGAAATGGTCACATATCCATAAATTGAGAAGCCATGTAGAATTAAGGTAGAGAAATAAATCAATGAGGTACGGATCAGGAACGAATAATCGGTAAGAAATCCCAATCTCAAACCAATACGCGTGGAAGAAAAACTAGAGCTACTAGAATTCCCACCTATGAAACTCCCGAACCTTTCCGGTTATGCAATCAGGTGTTGGGGATACAGGGGAAGCATAATATCTCACCCAAACTAGCAATTCCTACATCCAGCTGTATCCATCCTTCAACACATAACCAAGAAACCTTTGGAAACCATCTACCTCAACCTTCGAAAAGCATCCGTTATACAAGTTATGGCAATACTCCCGAACTCCCGCCCCAGTACTGGGTGGCGTCGAGGTTATCTCACCAACGAACTGCATAAAAGAGATTTTCGATGTCGGCGTACCAAACTCAGGTATTCCAGAACTGCAACGATAAAATTATGATGACAACACCTCAGAGCTCAACTCCCCGGGACACTTCCACTAAACCCCTGACAGGAGGCACCAAGACAATGTTCTCATCATAAAACCATCGGAACGATTCTAAGATACCCGCGTGATCCTAAAGAAAAGAATTTAGTGAAATTTGAGAAGAGAAGAGTCAAAACTCTGCGTCAGGATGCCTTACCAGAGTGATGAGGAGACTGGGAAGTAAAAAGAATTCCTAATCTCTCCGATATATAATTCCTAAATGACTCAAAACATTTTTCTAGACACGACTCGGCCGCTAAAAACGATCAAGCAATGGGGCTCCTAAGGTCGGGGAAGGCTCTGATTACCAACTTGTCACACCCTCAATGCGACTATAGCTCCCACGTGTCGAGGCACGACTTAGAGACATAATCGCATTGAAGGCATATGTCGCAAGTTAGGCAATCTTCACAACATCCCATGTAATATAAATAATAAAGGGGAGATAACATAGTTGGCTTACACTCGCCACGTCAATCAAGTACATGAATAACATTACATCATCCAAACACTCATGGCCCGACTACGGCGCCAAAATAAAAGAGAACCCAACATGCGACAATGATCCCGTTCACCCCCAACTGGGCACCACTACTGATCATCGGGAAAGGAAACATAGTAACGTTGAGAGTCCTCGTCGAACTCCCACTTGAGCTCATACGCGTCTCCTGGAGCGGAATCATCAGGCCCTGCATCTGGTGTAATAGTAATCTGTGAGCCACAGGGACTCAGCAATCTCGCACCCTCGCGATCAAGACTATTTAAGCTTGTAGGTAAGGCAAGGTAAATATAGGTGGAGCTGCAGCAAGCGACTAGCAAATATGGTGGCTAACTTATTCGCAAAAGAGAGAGAGAAGAGGAGGCAAAGCACGAGCGAGAAACTAGAGAACAACCTGCGCAAACATTACTCCAACACCATGTCCACTTCCCGGACTCCGCCGAGAAGAGGCCATCACGGTAACACACTCAGTTGATTCATTTTAATTAATTAAGGTTCAAGCTATCTACAACTGGACATTAACAAATTCCCATCTGCCCATAACCGCGGGCACGACTTTCGAAAGTTCAATCCCTGCAGGGGAGTCTCAACTTAGCCCACGACAAGCTCTCACGGTCAACGAAGGAATAGACCTCCTCCCAAGACGTTCCGATCAGACTCGGTAT
Source organism: Triticum dicoccoides (assembly GCF_002162155.2). NCBI lineage: Eukaryota > Viridiplantae > Streptophyta > Magnoliopsida > Poales > Poaceae > Triticum > Triticum dicoccoides. The sequence goes on from NC_041386.1 coordinate 335,861,815, forward strand.
CTCGGTAATTCAAGACAACTCCGACAATGGTAAAACAAGTCCAGCAACACCGCCCGCTGTGCCGACAAATCCCAATAGGAGCTGCACATATCTCGTTCTCAGGGCACACCGGATAAGCTAAGCGTACGGGAGCCAACGTAACCCAAGTTTCCAAGGGACGGCCCCACACGGTGCTCTAGGTTGGACCAACACTAAGAGGAGCACTGGCCCGGGGGGGTCAAAATAAGATGACCCTTGAGTCCGCAAAACCAAAGGGAAAAGGCTAGGTGGCAAATGGTAAAACCAAGGTTGGGCATTGCTGGAGAAGTTTTATTCAAGGCGGACTGTCAAGGGGTTCCCATTATAACCCAACCGTGTAAGGAACGAAAAATCCGGGAACATAACACCGATATGACGGAAACTAGGGCGGCAAGAGTGGAACAAAACACTAGGCGAGAGGCCGAGCCTTCCACCCTTTACCAACTATATAGATGCATTAAGATAACAAAGTAATATAATGATATCCCAACAAGTAAATAAATGTTCCAACAAGGAACGGCCTCCAATCTTCACCTGCAACTAGCAACGCTATAAGAGGGGCTGAGCAAAGCGGTAACATAGCCAATCAACGGTTTACTAGGACATGGTGGGTTAGAGGTTTGACATGGCAATTTGGGAGGCTTGCAAGCAAGTGGTAGGCATCGTAGCAATGGCATAGCAAAAGAGCGAGCAAACTAGCATAGCAAAGATAGTAGTGATTTCGAGGGTATGATCATCTTGCCTGCACAGTTGTCAGAGTTGACTGGATCCTCGAAAGCAAACTCAACGGGCTCCTCATTAGCAAATTCGTCTCCCGGCTCTACCCAAACAAGACAAACAAGCAACAAGGATACAATCAACCACGTGCAAACTCAAACAACACGATGCAAAGATGATATGCTATGCGGGATGCGATGCGGGATGCAAAATGCAAGATATGACAGGAAATGCATGAACCTGGCCTCAAAATGGAATTACAAGTGTGCCACTGGAAATATGAGATGAAATCGCTTGAAAACGATATAAAGAACGCTGGAATCGGAGTTACGGTTTGGAAATGGCAAGCGATTCAAAATGACACCGGTCTACGATTTACAGCAAGTAGGCATCTAAATGCAATGAGATGAACATGCTACAGCACCCAAACATGACAACAAAATACATGGCAGGGATGCTTACAAGATGCTTAACAAAAGTCTAGCATTGAGCTATGGCCAATTCATCCATTAACAGGTTCAAACAAACATGGCAAAAGTGCAAATGGCAAACAGATCTCAGACTTAGTGAAATTAACACTTGTCTAGAATTTCAAATCAGGTAGCCCTCTTCGGAGCAACAAAACTACATGCTAAAGGATCTGAACATGGCAAAGTAAAGCATGGCATGGAGCTACTCAAAGATCTTAACAAAAGTACCTTAGTGACCTTGAGCCAAAAGGGATCAGAAAATACAATTGCAAGCATGTGAACATAGCAAAAACATAATCAGTTTTCGGACTTAGTGAAAACTGACACATGCTGAAATATAACTCAAGTAGGCATGTTTACGAGCTCGATGCACTCACTACGGTGCAAGTCATGGAAAGACAAGCATACATCCATCAAGTCACAAAATTCAAGCTAGTCATGGCAAGAACAATAGCATAGCATGCACGGATCAACTACAACATCACCGGCAAAATTGCAAACAAGTTGACAATCTGCCCAGATTCACAAAGTAGCAAAAGTAGAGCTCGATTGACTCAAGCTAGGGTGCTCCATAATTGCAAACAAAGACATGGATGGATAGAGCACTACAATATTAATAGAACATACTTACTGATCATCCTCAAAAGAGGCACGGATCACTAGGAAACAACATGAACATATGGCATCATGATATGAACAGCTACAGGACTTAGTGATATTACTAAGTCCCTGAAAACAGAATTAGCAAGTGCACCACTTTGAAAGCTTGCACTAGTCACCACACACATCCTAAAAATACATGGGTTACACCTCTGGAAAGATGAAAAAACCCTTAACAAAAGACATGTAGAGCATCAGGTCATAGCATGCACACATTAATCATGGCAAAAATGACAAAAGTGCTAAACGGAGTAGCAGACCTGACAATTAACTCAAGTATCCCTCTTCGAACAGCATTTCGGGCATCAAGATGAACACAAATGAAAATAATGCAATGGAATGAAATGATGTACTCTCTGAGATGAAAATGTTGATATGCTATATGCATGAATCGAAGGTATGAATGCAAAGTTACGGAGCCGAGAACAGGAGAACTTGAACTGAAAATATCCGGGACTTAGTGAAAAAAATCAACCTCTCCGGGACAGATCTAGGGTTTGCACGGAAACCGAGGTGCGGTCGGGGCACTGTAGCAGCTCGAGGACCGCCGGAAAAAAAGGAGCCGCGGCGGCTGGATCTCTCGCCGGAGAGGCCGCCAGCGATGAGGAGGCGGTCGCCCGGAGCTTCACGGAGGCGGGGCGTCGCGTCGCGGGGCGCGGGGCTGCCGGCGTCGAGCTTGGCGGCGGAGGCGGCAAGTGGCGGGGCGGCGGTCACCGGCCGGTGCGGCAAGGCCGGCAATGGCGCGCGGCGGCGCCGGCCACCGGGCTCGGGGACGGAGGAGGCGCGAGGCGCGGGGCGGCTCGGGCCCGATCCGGCCCGGGGCGGGCTCCCCGTGGGCCGAGCGGGCCGCGGCGGCGATAGGTGGCGGCGTCCACGTGGCAGCGTGCTAGTGGGCGCGGGCGGCAGCAAACGTTGTCCGGCCCGCTCCGAACACATCCGGCGGCGGCGGTGGATGGATTTTGGGTTAGGGGGGAGAGTGGAACCGCGAATTTGAAGGAGGGGTCTATATATAGGCATAGAGGGAGCTAGGAGAGTCCAAATGAGGTGCGGTTTTTGGCCACGTGATCGTGATCGAACGCTCTAGATGATGGAGCAGAGTTAGGTGAGTTTTGGGCCAAATTGGAGGGGTGTTGGGCTGCAACACACACGAGGCCTTTTCGGTCCCTCGGTTAACCGTTGGAGTATCAAACGAAGTCCAAATGATATGAAACTTGACAGGCGGTCTACTGGTAGTAAACCAAGGCCGCTTGGCAAGTCTCGGTCCAATCCGGAGATGTTTAATCCCCACTCACGAAAGAAAGCTAGAAATGACCACCGGAGGAGAACGAAGCGCCGGAATGCAAAACGGACAACGGGGAAAATACTCGAATGCATGAGATGAACACGTATGCAAATGCAATGCACATGATGACATGATATGAGATGCATAACAATGACAAAACACACAGAGAAAAAAACCCGAACCCGAGGAAATAAATATAACTTAACGCCGGAAACGGCAAGAGTTGGAGTACAAATTGGGAAAGTTAGATCCGGGGTGTTACAGCTTTCAGGACAAGCTTTGGTTCATATGAATACACTGCCATGTCTTTTGGTCTCGTCAACGCTCCTCCGACGTTCTCTCGCATGATGAACTTCATCTTCAATGCCTACACCAATGACTCTCAGAGTTGGAATAAACGTTTTGATAGTGTGGTCAAAGCATTTGGTTTTATGCAGACTTTTGGAGAAGCCTGTATTTACAAGAAAGTGAGTGGGAGCTCTATAGCATTTCTGATATTATATGTGGATGACATATTACTAATTGGAAATGATATAGAATTTCTGGATAGCATAAAGGGATACTTGAATAAGAGTTTTTCAATGAAAGACCTCGGTGAAGCTCCTTACATATTAGGCATTAAGATCTATAGAGATAGATCAAGACGCTTAATTGGACTTTCACAAAGCACATACCTAGACAAAGTTTTGAAGAAGTTCAAAATGGATCAAGCAAAGAAAGGGTTCTTGCCTGTGTTACAAGGTGTGAAGTTGAGTAAGACTCAATGCCCGACCACTGCAGAAGATAGAGAGAATATGAAAGATGTTCCCTATGCTTCAGCCATAGTCTCTATCATGTATGCAATGTTGTGTACCAGACCTGATGTGTGCCTTGCTATAAGTCTAGCAGGGAGGTACCAAAGTAATCCAGGAGTGGATCACTAGACAGCGGTCAAGAACATCCTGAAGTACCTGAAAAGGACTAAGGATATGTTTCTCATATATGGAGGTGACAAAGATCTCATCGTAAATGGTTACGTTGATGCAAGCTTTGACACTGATCCGGACGATTCTAAATCGCAAACCGGATACATGTTTACATTAAACGGTGGAGCTGTCAGTTGGTGCAGTTCTAAACAAAGCGTCGTGGCGGGATCTACATGTGAAGCGGAGTACATAGCTGCTTCGGAAGCAGCAAATGAAGGAGTCTGGATGATGGAGTTCATATCCGATCTAGGTGTCATACCTAGTGCATCGGGTCCAATGAAAATCTTTTGTGACAATACTGGTGCAATTGCCTTGGCAAAGGAATCCAGATTTCACAAGAGAACCAAGCACATCAAGAGACGCTTCAATTCCATCCGGGATCTAGTCCAGGTGGGAGACATAGAGATTTGCAAGATACATACGGATCTGAATGTTGCAGACCCATTGACTAAGCCTCTTCCACGAGCAAAACATGATCAGCACCAAGGCTCCATGGGTGTTAGAATCATTATTGTGTAATCTAGATTATTGACTCTAGTGCAAGTGGGAGACTGAAGGAAATATGCCCTAGAGGCAATAATAAAGTTATTATTTATTTCCTTATATCATGATAAATGTTTATTATTCATGCTAGAATTGTATTAACCGGAAACATAATACATGTGTGAATACATAGACAAACAGAGTGTCACTAGTATGCCTCTACTTGACTAGCTCGTTAATCGAAGATGGTTATGTTTCCTAGCTCGTTTATCACATCATTAAGTGAATGATCTGATTGACATGACCCATTCCATTAGCTTATCACCCGATCGTTTAGTATGTTGCTATTGCTTTCTTCATGACTTATACATGTTCCTATAACTATGAGATTATGCAACTCCCGTTTGCCGGAGGAACACTTTGTGTGCTACCAAACGTCACAACATAACCGGGTGATTATAAAGGAGCTCTACAGGTGTCTCCAAAGGTACATGTTGGGTTGGCGTATTTCGAGATTAGGATTTGTCACTCCGATTGTCGGAGAGGTATCTCTGGGCCCTCTCGGTATGCATATCACTTAAGCCTTGCAAGCATTGCAACTAATGAGTTAGTTGCGGGATGATGTATTACAGAACGAGTAAAGAGACTTGCCGGTAACGAGATTGAACTAGGTATTGGTATACCGACGATCGAATCTCGGGCAAGTAACATATCGATGACAAAGGGAACAACGTATGTTGTTATGCGATCTGACCGATAAAGATCTTCGTAGAATATGTAGGAGCCAATATGGGCATCCAGGTCCCGCTATTGGTTATTGATCGGAGACATGTCTCGGTCATGTCTACATTGTTCTCGAACCCGTAGGGTCCGCACGCTTAAGGTTACGATGACAGTTATATTATGAGTTTATGCATTTTGATGTACCGAAGTTTGTTCGGAGTCCCGGATGTGATCACGGACATGACGAGGAGTCTTGAAATGGTCGAGACATAAAGATTGATATATTGGAAGCCTATGTTTGGATATCGGAAGTGTTCCGGGTGAAATCGGGGTTTTACCGGAGTACCGGGAGGTTACAGAAACCCCCCGGGAGCTATATGGGCCATAGTGGGCCTTAGTGGAAAAGAGAAGAGGCAGCCCAACATGGGCCGCGCGCCCCTCCCCTCCCTTGGTCCGAATAGGACAAGGAGAGGGGGCCAACTAGGATTGGGGGGGGGGGGAATCCTACTCCCAGAGGGAGTAGGACTCTCCTGGCGCGCCTCTCCTAGGCCGACCGCACCCCCCCCCCATTTAGTCCTTTATATACGGAGGCAGGGGCACCCCAGAGAAACACAAGTTGATCCACGTGATCTTATTCTTAGCCGTGTGCGGCGCCCCCAGCCACCATAGTCCTCGATAATATTGTAGTGGTGCTTAGGCGAAGCCCTGCGACAGTAGTACATCAAGATCGTAACCACGCCGTCGTGCTGACGGAACTCTTCCCCGACACTTTGTTGGATCAGAGTCCAGGGATCGTCATCGAGCTGAACGTGTGCTAAAACTCGGAGGTGCCGTAGTTTCGGTGCTTGATCGGTCAGGCCGTGAAGACGTACGACTACATCAACCAAACGCTTTCATTGTCGATCTACCAAGGGTACGTAGATCACACTCTCCCCTCATTGCTATGCATCACCATGATATTGCGTGTGCGTAGGAAATTTTTTGAAATTACTACGTTCCCCAACAGAAGCCTCTCTCAAATCTTCTTCAGAAGCACGTCAAGTATGTTTGGTCTCCGGAGTGTGATATTGCTTTCAACACTTTGAAAGAGAAATTGATCACTGGTCCAGTTCTGACTCCGCCTGATGAATCCAAGCCGTATGAGGTCTTTTGTGATGCCTCTCTCCAAGGTCTTGGTGCAGTTTTGATGCAAGAGAAGAAAGTTGTTGCTTATACCTCTCGCCAGTTGAAGCCAAATGAGAAGAACTATCCCACTCATGATCTCGAGTTGGCGGCAGTTGTGCATGCTCTTTTGACTTGGAGACATCTTCTATTGGGAAGAAAAGTGGACATTTTCACTGATCACAAGAGTCTCAAGTACATCTTCACTCAGCCTAATCTCAACCTCAGGCAAACTCGATGGGTCGAAATGATTCAAGAGTATAACCCGAGTATTGAGTATACTCCAGGCAAGGCCAATGTGATTGCTGACGCTTTGAGCAGGAAAGCTTACTGCAACAGTCTTATTCTCAAGCCTTATCAACCCGAGCTTTGTGATGCTTTCCGCAAACTTAATCTGCAAGTTGTTCCTCAAGGATTCCTCGCCAACCTTCAAGTCTCTCCTACCTTGGAAGACCAGATTCACCAAGCCCAGCTTCTTGATGCTATGGTGAAAAAGGTGAAGATTGGGATTGCCAAGAGTCAGTCCAAGTACAAGAGCTACCGCCTTGACGACAAGGATACTCTCTTCTTCGAGGATCGTATTGTTGTACCCAAAGGTGAACTTCGTAAAGTGATCTTGAACGAGGCTCACAATTCTCTCCTCTCCATCCACCCTGGGAGCAGGAAGATGTATCAGGACCTTAAGCAAGCTTATTGGTGGTCTCGAATGAAGAGCGAGATCGCTCAATTCGTGAATGAATGTGATGTCTGCAGAAGGGTGAAGGCAGAACACCAAAGGCCAGCAGGTCTCCTCCAACCTCTTGCCATTCCAAAGTCCAAGCGTGGCAATGATGCTATATTCGTTGTCATTGACAAACTCACCAAAGTGGCTCACTTTCTGCCTATCAAAGAGTCGATCACTGCAGCTCAATTGGCGGAACTCTATACCTCTCGAATTGTCTCTCTGCATGGTATTCCACAAGTGATCTCTTCGGACCGTGGCAGCATCTTTACCTTGAAGTTTTGGGATTCTTTCCAGAAGGCCATGGGCACTAACATCCGCTTCAGCACAGCTTTCCATCCTCAAACCAGCGGTCAAGTCGAGCGTGTCAACCAGATTCTTGAAGATATACTCAGGGCTTGTGTTATCTCCTTCGGCATGAAGTGGGAGGATTGTCTTCCTTATGCTGAATTCTCCTACAACAACAGTTTTCAAGCAAGTTCAGGCAAGGCCCCATTTGAAATTCTGTATGGCAGGAAGTGCCGTACCCCTCTCAACTGGTCTGAAACCGGTGAACATGAGCTTTTGGGTAATGACTTAATCACAGAGGCAGAGGAAATGTGCAAAGTCATTCATGATAACCTCAAAGCAGCCCAATCCCGCCAGAAGAGCTACTATGATAGTAAGCACCGTGATTTGGCTTTCGAGATCGGAGATTATGTTTACCTCCGCGCCTCTCCTATGAAAGGTACTCGTCGCTTCGGTATCAAAGGGAAGCTTGCCCCTAGATACGTGGGACCTTTCAAGATTGTCAGCAAGAGAGGCGACCTCGCCTATCAACTCAAGCTTCCTTCAAACTTTGCAAATGTTCATGACGTGTTCCTTGTCTCTCAGCTTCAAAAGTGCTTCAAGACTCCTGACCGCATCGTCAACTTCGAGGACATTGAGCTCCAAGAAGATCTTTCCTATCATGAGCACCCAGTTGCTATTCTCGAAGAGACTGAACGCAAGACTCGCAACAAGTCAATCAAATTTCTCAAAGTCAAGTGGTCACACCATTCCGACCGTGAATCTACCTGGGAACGCGAGGATCACCTCCGTTCTGAGTACCCGGCATTCTTTCAGTACAAGATCTTGGGACGAGATCCTTTCGTAGTGGTGGAGTGTTGTAACACCACGGATGTAACTTCCCCAATTTGTACTCCAACTCTTGCCGTTTCCGGCGTTAAGTTAATTTATATTCTCGGGTTCGGGTCTTTGTCTCCGTTTGTTGTTTTCATTGTCATGCATCTCATATCATGTCATCATGTGCATTGCATTGGCATACGTGTTCGTCTCATGCATTCGAGCATTTTCCCCGTTGTCCGTTTTGCATTCCGGCGCTTCGTTCTCCTCCGGTGGTCTTTTCCAGCTTTCTTCCGTGTGTGGGGAATAAACATTTCCGGATTGGACCGAGACTTGCCAAGCGGCCTTGGTTTACTACCGGTAGACCGCCTGTCAAGTTCCGTATCATTTGGACTTCGTTTGATACTCCAACGGTTAACCGAGGGACCGAAAAGGCCTCGTGTGCGTTGCAGCCCAACACCCCCCTATTTTGGCCCAAAACCCACCTAACTCTGCTCCATCATCTAGAGCGTTCAATCACGATCGCGTGGCCGAAAACAGCACCTCATTTGGACTCTCCTAGCTCCCTCTATGCCTATTTAAACACCCCCTCCAAATCCGGATCTCCCCCCCCCCCGAAACCCTAAAAATCCCCTCCGACGCGCCGGACATTGTCCGCCCGCGCCGGACACTC
>NC_041386.1:335871591-335945929 GCF_002162155.2 Triticum dicoccoides
GGCGCCGCCCCACCGCGCCATTCCCGCCGCCGCGCAAGCCGCCGCCTCCGCCACCGCCGCCGACGCCTCCTCCGGGCTCGCCCCGCCGCCTCTCCACCATCTCCCCCTCCTCCGCCGTCCTCGTCCCCGCCGGCGAGTACTGTTCCAGCGAGCTTCGGGTTCCGTGCCGACGAACTCCGGATCTGAGATCTATTTCCTGACGGTTGACTTTTTCTCTCGAAACCCTAGCCCAAGTGCACATGTTCACGGCTCCGTAACTTTGCATCCGTAGCTCCGATTCATGCATATAGCATATCAAAATGTTCACCTCAGAGAGTACATCATTTTATTACATTGCATCATTTTCATTTGAGTTCATCTTGACGCTCGAAATGCTGTTAGAAGAGGGCTACTTGAGTTAATTGTCAGATCTGCTACTCCATTTAGCTTTTTGTCATTTTTGCCATGATTATTGTGTGCATGCTATGCCCATGTGCTCTACATATGTTTTGTTAAGGGTTTTGTCATCTTTCAGAGGTGCAACCCATGTATTTTTGTGATGTGTGTGGTGACTTGTGCAAGCTTGCAAAGTGGTGCACTTGCTAATTCTGTTTTCAGGGACTTAGCATTTCCACCAAGTCCTTGAGCTGTTTATCTCATGATGTCATATGTTCATGTTGTTTCCTAGTGATCCGTGCCTCTTTTGAGGATGATCAGTAAGGATGATTTGTTAATCTTGTAGTGCTCTATACATCCATGTCTTTGTTTGCAATTATGGAGCACCCTAGCTTGAGTCAATCGAGCTCTACTTTTGCTACTTTGTGAATCTGGGCAGATTGTCAACTTGTTTGCAATTTTTGCCGATGATGTTGTAGTTGATCCGTGCATGCTATGCTACTGTTCTTGCCATGTCTAGCTTGCATTTTGTGCCTTCTTGATGGATATATGCTTGTCTTGCCATGACTTGCACCGTAGTGAGTGCATCGAGCTCGTAAACATGCCTACTTGAGTTATGTTTCAGCATGTTCCAGTTTTCACTGGGTATGAAAACTGATTATGTTTTTGCTATGTTCACATGCTTGCAATTGTATTTTCTGATCCCTTTTGGCTAAAGGTCACTAAGGGACTTTTCTTAAGCTCTTTGAGTATCTCCATGCCATGCTTTACTTTGCCATGTTCAGATCCTGTAGCATGTAGTTTTGCTGCTCCAAAGAGGGCTACCTGATCTGAAATTCCAGACAAGTGTTAATTTCACTAAGTCTGAGATCTGTTTGCCATATGCATTTTTGCCATGCTTGTTTGAACCTGTTAATGGATGAATTGGCCGTAGATCAGTGCTAGACTTTTGTTAATCATCTTGTATGCATCCCTGTCATGTATTTTGTTGTCATGTTTGGGTGCTGTAGCATGTTCATCTCATTGCATTTAGATGGCTACTTGCTATAAATCGCAGACCGGTGTCATTTTTGTTTCGCTTGCCATTTCCAAACCGTAACTCCGATTTCGGCGTTCTTTATATCGTTTTCAAGATATTGCATCTCATCTTTCCAGTGGCACACTTAGATTTCCAAGTTGATGCCATGTTCATGCATTTCCGGTCATATCTTGCATTTTGCAACCCGCATCACATCCCGCATAGCATATCATCACTGCATCATATTGTTTGATCCTTGCACGTGGTTGATTGTATCCTTGTTTGCTTGTTTGTCTTGTTTGGATAGAGCCGGGAGACGAGTTCGCTAACTAGGAGCCCGTTGAGTTTGCTTTCAAGGATCCAGTCAACTCTGACAACTGTGCAGGCAAGATGATCATACCCTCGAAATCACTACTATCTTTGCTATGCTAGTTTGCTCGCTCTTTTGCTATGCCAATGCTACGATGCCTACCACTTGCTTTCAAGCCTCCCAAATTGCCATGTCAAACCTTCTAACCCACCATTGTCCTAGCAAACCGTTGATTGGCTATGTTACCGCTTTGCTCAGCCCCTCTTATAGCGTTGTTAGTTGCAGGTGAAGATTGAAGTTTGTTCCTTGTTGGAACATGGAGATTGTTCCTTGTTGGAACATCTTTTATTTACTTGTTGGGATATCATTATATTACTATGTTATTTTAATGCATCTATATACTTGGTGAAGGGTGGAAGGCTCGGCCTCTCGCCTAGTGTTTTGTTCCACTCTTGCCGCCCTAGTTTCCGTCATATCGGTGTTATGTTCCCGGATTTTGCGTTCCTTACGCGGTTGGGTTATAATGGGAACCCCTTGATAGTTCGCCTTGATTAAAGCTTTTCCAGCAATGCCCAACCTTGGTTTTACCATTTGCCACCTAGCCTTTTCTTTCCCTTGGGTTCTGCAGACTCAAGGGTCATCATTATTTTAACCGCCCCCCCCCCCCGGGCCAGTGCTCCTCTGAGTGTTGGTCCAAACTGTCAGCCGCCGGTGGCTACCAGGGGCAACTCTGGGCTGGCCTACCGGAAGTTTAGACAATCTGAGTGTGCCCTAAGAAAGAGATATGTGCAGCTCCTATCGGGATTTTTCGGCACATTCGGGCGGTGTTACTGGTCTTGTTTTAACCTGTCGAAGTGTCTTGAAGAACCGAGATACCGAGTCTGATCGGAACGTCTTGGGAGGAGGTCTATTCCTTCGTTGACTGTGAGAGCTTGTCATGGGCTAAGTTGGGACTCCCCTGCAGGGATTGAACTTTCGAAAGCCGTGCCCGTGGTTATGGGCAGATGGGAATTTGTTAATGTCCGGTTGTAGATAACTTGAACCTTAACTTAATTAAAATGAATCAACTGAGTGTGTTACCGTGATGGCCTCTTCTCGGCGGAGTCCGGGAAGCGGACACGGTGTTGGAGTAATGTTTGCGCAGGTTGCTCTCTAGTTTCTCGCTCGCGCTTTGCCTCCTCTTCTCGCTCTATTTTGCGAATAAGTTAGCCACCATATTTGCTAGACGCTTGCTGCAGTTCCACATATTTACCTTGTCTTACCTATAAGCTTAAATAGTCTTGATCACGAGGGTGCAAGATTGCTGAGTCCCTGTGGCTCATAGATTACTATTACACCAGATGCAGGGCCTGATGTTTCCGCTCCAGCAGACGCGTTTGAGTTCAAGTGAGAGTTCGACGAAGACTCTCAACGTTACTATGTTTCCTTTCCCGATGATCAGTAGTGGTGCCAGTTGGGGGCGAATGGGACCGTTGTCGCATGTTGGGTTCTCTTTTATTTTGGCGCCGTAGTCGGGCCATGAGTGTTTGGATGATGTAATGTTATTTATGTACTTGATTGACGTGGCGAGTGTAAGCCAACTATGTTATCTCCCCTTTATGATTTATATTACATGGGATGTTGTGAAGATTGCCTAACTTGCGACATATGCCGTCAATGCGATTATGCCTCTAAGTCGTGCCTCGACACGTGGGAGATATAGTCGCATCGAGGGTGTTATATACCCATCGCGACAGTGCGGCGCGCCCAGCTGTGGCTCGAATCCGTCGAAGATCAAGTCTCCGCGGATGTCGGCCATGTAGTTCAAACTTCCAAATCTGACCTGATGGCCAGGGGCGTAGCTTTCAATCTGCTCCAGATGGCCAAGCGAATTAGCCCGCAGTGCAAAGCCGCCGAATACGAAGATCTGTCCGGGGAGAAAAGTCCCACCCTGGACCGCATCACCATCGATGATAGTAGCATCCATCAAGCCTAACGGTGACGACACAGAGGAACTCTCAATGAAAAAACCAATGTCGGTGTCAAAACCGGCGGATCTCGGGTAGGGGTTCCCGAACTGTGCGACTAGGCCGGATGGTAATAGGAGGCAGGGGACATGATGTTTTACCCAGGTTTGGGCCCTCTTGATGGAGGTAAAACCCTACGTCCTGCTTGATTAATATTGATGATATGGGTAGTACATAGTAGATCTACCACGAGATCAGAGAGGCTAAACCCTAGAAGCTAGCCTATGGTATGATTGTTGTTATGGTTGTTGTTCTACGGACTAAAACCCTCCGGTTTATATAGACATCAGAGAGGGTTAGGGTTACACAAGGTCGGTTACAAAGGAGGAGATATCCATATACGTATTGCCTAGCTTGCCTTCCACGCCAAGTAGAGTCCCATCCGGACATGCGACGAAGTCTTCAATCTTGTATCTTCATAGTCTAACAGTCCGGCCAATGGAGATAGTCCGACTATCCGGAGACCCCCTAATCCAGGACTCCCTCAACGAGGATTTTACCGTGCATTATAATAATGGAAACTACAACGGGTGAAGACTCCGAAGATTAGGAGAATTTGAAGGCCGTGTAGAATTTTCCAGACTATTGAAGCTGTCAATACCGGGATCAAGGTGTATCGGAGAAAGACTGAAACAAGGAGTGTGAGAACTCGAAGTTTTGAAAACCCTAAGGCAGGAGATATCAACAATGGAATGATATCTCATGGAAATGACAAGAGTAGAAACATGGTTATCTGTGATGTCATTGCCCACTTATGCTATTTGTCACCGGGCTGAGTTAAGCAGGCATTTCTTCGGAAGGATTGGATGGAAGAAGGCTGATGGAGCACCTATCAGTAAAATGAAGTTTTAACCTTAGCTGGTGTATCGCCAGAATCTGGAGTAATACATCGAGAAGTTTAAGATGGAGTTGTAGGAAGCTGTATATGACAAGGAATCATTTCGTGAAGAACTCAAAACCCAGAAGCTGAAGGTAGCCAAGCTAGAGGAGCAAAACCTTGAGATATCGGAGACTTGTCAAGAACTGAAGGATAGTAGGACCATGGTTCATGCCAAGGATGTTGAAACCCAAAAGTTGGAACGCCACTCCAGAAATATTAAAGGATGTCACGAGAGACTTCGCGTCAACAGAGATGATCTGGCAAAAGAACTTGAGAAGGACAAGCATGATCGGAAGAAGCCCATCAGAGATATGAACAAATCTGGAAGAGTTTGGCGACGTTGAAGATTTATTGACCTTTAGAAGACCAAACCCCTGTTATATACCTACGTTAGATGCAACGATTGTGAGCTGTCATTTGTTTGATGTTTTTCCGACAGCCACAGCAAAATCTCTCTGTATTGTGTGCATCCCTCTCCCTCTCTCTTATCTTACCCCAAACCCACATGGACCCAATAGAGGATGAATGGAGATGAGCTTGTATTTTCTGGACCGATGAGTCAGTTGGAGACAGACCGATGGATTCAGAACATGGAGGATCACATGGAGAATAACCCTATAGTTGGAAATGATATGACCCAACATGCTCTTTAGTGCTTTGAAAGAGGTGCTGCTACTTGGTGGAGGATGTACCAAACCATGAATGGATGGCAAGGAGTAACCATTTGGAGAGAATTAAAGTTGACTCTGCAAAGATCTCACCTTGTGTCCCCGAAGTTGAAGCCTTAAGGAAAGGATATGAGGAAACCTTGTGCATGCAAGATTTGTTGACAAATAGGACACGCCCATAAATAACACAAGGATGAATGCCCTAATTGTGAAGGAAGTCATCCAGTTGAAGAATTCCCAAATAGGCAGATTACTTGTTTCTTGTGTGAAGGGACCACCCATTATCCTACTTAGTGTCACATATACCCCATGGTATGAAGAACCATACAACATAAGAAAGAAGTAAAGACAGGAGCCCTTATGGAAATATTGGAAGAACTAGTGATGAAGGAAGATGTGGAGGACACACCTAAAGAGGACCCGAGTAAACCCTGCACTAAGTCTTGCTATTCATGTGGAGAAGAAAGACACATCTCCCAAAATTGTTTCAATGGGGATCTAGTAGAATTCCCGACGGAGGAAGTAGAGTATGACCCACAAGAAATAGAATCCATGATTGAAACGGAAAAGTCCAGAAAGAGAAGTAGATTGGATACTAGGAAGGACCTGAGTCATATCACCTATTACAGGTGCAAGGAGTCAGGGCACTACCTCAGCAGTTGCCCAAAAAGGAAACCTCGAGACTTGCCAGAAGTAATATGTTTTCATTGTAATAGAGCAGGGCACTTTGCTAGAGGATGCCCCAAGGAGAAGGAGACTTGTGCTAGATAGTGAGTTTGCAACAAAAGAAATGGAGTAGTAGAAGTGAGAACATTTTCTTTTATATTGAGGTGTTCAGTTGAGACATGTAATGGAAAAGCGAGAGATTGTCATCAATTGAGAGTGAATAAAGTTAGCATCGTTGGTACTGATATGGATTTTATGAGTTATTACTCTATGAAGAAGGATTTTGACCATTTCTGAGGATATGAGAAATATGGTCGAGGGAAGATTTGTGCATTTTAAGGGTGGTAGTACCCTATAAGAACCCTTGACACCTGGAAAAGATAAGGATACTCCACTGAGTGGATTTCGGACAAAATGAATACGAGTTTTGTCTCGATATGTGTGATACCCCAAGAGTGTGTGGGATGAAGTTGGAGACCGTCAGTTGTTTGGACCAAATGTGATCAAGGAGTCAGAATAGAATGTTAAGTTGATTCGAGATAGGCTGAAGGTAGCTCAGACCAGGCAGAAGAGTTACGCAGACTAAAAAACGCAAGGATGTAGTCCATGAGATTGGAGACAGAGCATGTCTTCGTGTGACCCCTCTGCGAGGAGTTAAACGAGTTGGAGTTAAGGGGAAGTTAGCCCCGAGATTTGTAGGACCATACCGAGTTTTAGATCGTATGGGAGAAGTGGCCAACAAGTTGGAGTCACCCGAAGGACTGTCAGGATTTCATGATGTGTTTCACATTTCCCAGTTGAAGAAATGCCATGCAGAGATGGCCAATATTCCCTTGTAAGGACGCTTGACCCTGGAAAGGATAATGATGTTCCATGAAGTGGAGTATGGACTCCATAAGTATAAGTTTATATCTCGGTATGTGGGATATTCCACGAGGATGAAGAGATAAATTACTATTGGATATAAAGGAGGTATGATGTCGGAAATATGGATCAATGGAAGCTCCATGATGAGTCTGAGTAATCATGTCCTAGTTTGGCGCCAATAGAAGGAAGGAAGACAATACAATTGGATGGATTTTAAGTATGCTAGGAAGCTGGAAGTTGGATGTTGGAATAACGATAAGTTACCCAGAGGATAAGTTCAAGGTTTACAAGTGATGAGATGGGCCATAACCCACAGGCCCCGGGACCTGGCAAGAAGCAAGCACACTCTTGCTGGAGGAAAAATCCTGGAAGAGGATATGCCCTTATCGATATACAATCTTATAGGAGTAACGCAAAACCTGAGAGTTGTGAAGGAACGATAGATGGTTGTTTGGCTTGCAGAATCTATGGATTTATCCGAACTTGGTTCGTCGACAAGAGAAATTCTGCAATGCTTGTGAGGATGACCGAGTGTTAGAATGCGAGATTCACTAAAGCATATACAGGGTAATGATTTGGGTGCGGGATGGATTGATCACCATACCGACTTACTCTTACTATTCGCCTTGCTATATGGGATGGTAAATCTGAGTGACTTACCTATAGTAGAGAGACGACAATCAAAACCCTGTTTAAACCTTAGAATGGTATAGCAATTTTTCCCTTGTACAAGGCAGCTTTTGCCAACCGTAGGTTATACGGTGAGGATCAACCCAGAACCATTTCCTGCAGGAGAAACCATAAATTGTTGACCACCATGAGATATCGATTAGTTGTTTAGTACTAGCGCCAGACCCGTCAGGTAAGAAGACACAGTCTCGGAATAACCTTACCAAGATTAAAGGACAAAAGAATTGAGGAAAAGGTTATGTCGTTACCGGAAGAGCCCAGAGAAAGGAATTATAGTGAAGATCTGAGAAGACCGGCCCTGTCAAGAATAAGGATGGAGTATATGAGTATTGATGGGACCGTAACAATGTTTCTAAGGGTGGTAGCACCCGAGACCCCGGAGACGATCGATGTATTTTGAGAAGACCCCGAACCTAACCTATTTCTTTGTAGCCTCTTCGAATCTCGAGGACGAGATTCATTTTAAGGGTGGTAGGTTTGTAACATCCCAAAATTCTAAATTTTGAAATGTTATAATAAATAGATAGATTTGATTGATTGTCTGAAAGTGAGTGAATTCGAAACTTTTTGAAAGTTAAATGAGAGGGAATAAAAGGACTTTCCCAAACTTTCATATTTGCTTTCTGATCTCCATGAATTCAAATTCTTTTCAAATACAAAACCCTTGAGCGAAGATGATATGACTTCTTCCATTTAAGTTAAATGAAAGGGTATTTGAAAATAATTGAATTTCATTTGGAAATATTTCAATTCATAAACTTCATGCAGCTCAATGATTTTCATCAGAGAAGATAAAATGACTTCTTCAAATTATATGAAATATGAGTTGGGAGTTTCAAAAATTAAATTCAAAGTTCTTTTGAATTTACTTTCAATTTGGAGTTATTTGAGTTTTATTCAAATTATTTTTCTCCAAAAATAAAATATATGTAAATTAGGGTAACATGATCCCCTACAACAGAAAATTGGAGAGAAATAAATTTGAAATCATTTTGATATTGTTAAAATGATTTTTATTGGATATTATTAGACCAGTAGCACTCTTTGAATTATCTAAATTTTTGTGGATATTATTTGCCATTATAAAAATGTTCACGTCGTGGAAAATCTTTTTCTGAAAATTTTGATATATAACATGCCTATATAAAATTTTTATTTTATTTTTGTTATTCGGTTTTCCTTCTGTTTCTATTAAAAAACTGTGCGTGCGGCCCTTATTTATTTATCGCCTACATGCGCAGTATAGTAGCTTCTGGCGCCCTATTGTTTTTTTCTCTTAAATAGGCCACGCCCAACCAGCCTTTTCCTTTTCAGATTTTATTTTCCTTTGGCAAAAAAAATGCAGCACGTAAGCGCGCGGCCAGCCGATGGGCTTTAGGCCGTGCGAGGCGCTTAGCTCTTCTCCTCTGTTTCGTTTATTTTGGTCTTATATTTAGTCCCACATTGCCTAGCCTTTGACCTCTAAGCCTCTTTTCCACCAATAAATATAGACCTATAGAGCCTCCAATAAATCATCTGATTCAGGTTAAATTAATATTTTGGTTTGACTAGATTCTTTAAAGAAAAATATTTTTCTCCTCTCCGAAGCGACTTTTGGGAATTGTCTCCTCTCTTCGAAGTCATCTTTTCTCTGTCTTATAAAGGTATCTTTCTTTGTTTTTTTTTCTTCTTATACTTCCGTAGTTTATTATTTTCTAGACTAATACGATAGAATAATTAGATTATCAATTATTCTACGTATTTATACATTAGACCCTAGCCGTAGCAATTTTTCTTCCGTAAAACAGCTTGGCCTTGATTTTTCAAATAGCCATAACTTTTCACTCGTTTATCCAAATTAGATGAAACCAGCGCCTATAGCTTCGTCTTGTTTTCACCTATGCAGTGAACCTCTCACATCTACTGTTTGAAATTTTTAAATTTCGAAATTTTTTAGATTCATATTCAAAGTTCTTTTGAACATAACTTGAGTTCTATAACTCTGATTTAGTTGATTCTTTTTGCAAATCGAAGCTCTTGACCTAAACCTTCTGATAAGGCCAAATTCATATAATTTTGGTACTGTTAGAAATTGTTTTATGTTCTAAGAGTTATTTGCTTGGTTTTGGTGTTTTCCGATTCGTCTTCTTCGTTCTTCCCGATCTTCTGAGTGATTGCTTATGTGTGGTTACTATTGCTTGCTCCCCATAGATTGAACAGAGTGTGACGAGTAGAACTATCAAGAGTTTTGAGTGTGAATCATCTTCATCAACATTGCAGGCAAGTTCACACTTTGATTGTATCCCTTTATCACCTAGTTTTTATGCATTAGTTCCAATCCTCAAACATTGCATGGTTAAGATGTCATTAACATGTGGGTTGGGAAGTAGCTGATGAGGTAGAACCTATTACCCTGTTACATTTAAACCCTTGGGAGTTACTTACGAATTGCTTATACTGCTATGCTATGCTCGTAGACGTGGTTTGGGTGAGTGAAATCCATGACAGATGTGAGATTGTTAATTAATGGTTCAACTTAAGGTGGCAACTTAAATACACATCTGGGTGGATTGAGGCACCTGGAGTACCCAGTGTTGCCTGTATTTTTGAAAATCCCGGAGTACCCGTGTGATCTTCCTATGGACCGCCAACCAGACTCAAAGGGATCATAAGATTATTCATGCTAGAAACTTCCGTGTGCAGCCATAGGCTATTATGGGCTCTAGCATAGTTGAGTAAGTTACGTGAAGCTCTTGAAGAGGCAGATCAGCAGGTAGTGGGATGTAGGTTTGGTATGGTGTGTCCGGAGTAGAGAGTTAATGTTTCTGAAAGACTGTGTCTCGGTCATCTATTTGTCAAACACCTTGTAGTGTGAGAAATCCAACGGAGGCGATAGAGTCTTGTGGGGAAAAGTGCGCAAACCTCTGCAGAGTGTACAAACTAATCATGGTTAGCCGTGTCCCCGGTTATGGACAATCTTGAGTATCTGGTCCTTGGATTATCCTGATGGTCTCATCACGTTACTTAAATAATTTATTGGGTTAATGATTATTATTTTGGGATTGAGTTGGAGGAACCTTATCAATATTTTCAACCAACTTTGTAGTTAAATAAAATATATTCCGTTGCAGTAGGGAAAAATTGGCTTTACGCAAAAACATTATAACCATAGAGCTTTTCCACCAGCCATATATGCATGTAGTGATAGCTATTATTCATTACTATCCTATGCTGTGAATTTGCCAGTACATTCAATGTACTGACCCTCTATGGCTGCAACATCTCATGTTGCAGGACTTCTTATGACGAGTAAGTGATACGTTAGGGTTACGATTTCTACACACAACTTTGCCGTTGGTGTTGATGGGAATCCACAACCTTGTTTTTACTTCCGCTATTTGGATTGAGGTAATAGTATTAACGTTACTTTGTACATGTGATTTACCTTTGTTAGAAATCTTCAAGTACTGTGTGTGTCAGCATACCGATCCAGGGATGACACTTAAGCACAGAGACTTGACCGTCTAAGGTCGGGTCGCTACAAGTGGTCAAGCCTATGCGGAAATGGTGGCGGTGGTTGATGAAGAAGCAACCGTGCCTAAGTAGCCTAGACACCTTAGGAGACTCAAATCACTCCTCAGGCAAACACTAATGCGATGGGGATCAATATTGGTTAGGTTGCAGAAGTCGGTGGTGGAGTAGTGGATGATGTGGTGGAAGCCCTAGGCAAAGATGCCAACAATGTCAAATTTTGATGGAGTCAAAAAATATTGTTGGTATTTTTGTTGTAAGGGGGATGTCAAGAGCTTTTCAATGAGCTAAAGAATGTGAAAATCGGACTCCGGATGAATTAGTTATGGACAAAACAAAAATCAGCTGAAAAGGGAATGTACAGGTTACGGACGTCCGAAGATGGTCGGACGACCGGCGGCCGGACGTCCGGGTGGGCTCGGAAGTCCATAAATTGGGCTCGGGTTAGCGGTTCCGGATGTTCGGAAAAGGTCGGACATCCGGTCGTTCCAGGGGCTCTAGACGTCCGTGAAAGGTCGGTCGTCCGGTGGGTCAGGGTCAATGCGGGATTTGAGATCCGAGGCGTGATTTTGGGCGGAAAATGGAGATTTTCTGGTCAAAATTGACGAGATTTCATGGGTGAAAGCTGGGGAAACTTGGGGAGATGCTAGATCCACTTGAAACCAAGCAAATCTATGGATCAAATCCAACAAAACTTAGTCAAACTAACAAATCACAAAAAAAAAATTGGGGCTATTTTTGGTGGGGATTTTCAAAATTAGGGAAGAACACAACAAAATCAAGCTAGAAAACGAAGAGGGGACGCTCCGAAATTGTGATCAACGTGGCTCATGATACCAAGATGATGTAGGGTGGGAACTCCATAGGTCAATCTTTCACGAAAGGAGCGGATCCCGCGATGAACACGAAGAACACGAGGAGGGAAACGAGGGGAAAATCACAAGGGGAACACAAGAGAACACTCAAACCAACAAGTATGATCACATATGTGCTAGATCCATGAACACAAAGGGAGATACAAGATCCAAAGTCAACAACGGACGATACAAAATGTAACCGGTCTTCTCCGTGAGGAGGTCTTGATGGGGCCGCCCAAGAGGGGGTCTTGATGATCTTCTCCGCAAGGAGGTCTTGAATCCAAAGGGATCTTCTCCAAAGAGGCCGCGGTCTCTCTCGAGGAGTAGATCCGATGTGGATGAGCAATGCTCTATCTCTCAAATGAGCTAAACCAATGCTAACCCTCAAATGGTGGAGGTGGAGGAGTATATATAGTCTAGGGCCACGAAGGGGTAAGTGAGGATGAAGGGATACATGGGCCCAGCCCGATACACAGTGAACAGACAGGCATCGGACGTCCGGTGGGTACCGGACGTCCGATGGCTCATGAGGGTCCGGTCGTCTGGCACTTGTTGGACATCCGGCGTTTTGGCTCGGTTGACATGGCGCCGGATTTCAGGAGACGGTCAGACGTCCGGTCGCTGGAGTGTGTCAGACGTCCGAGACTTGTCGGACGTCCGCTTGTTTGGCTCGGGTGCGGGATCGCCGGTTGTCCGGTCTGGGCCGATCGTCTGGTGGGTCTTCAGGCGTCGGACGTCTGGTCCCGACCGGTTGTCCGGTGGCTGGAGCTTCTTCCATAGCTCTTCTTCTTGTTCCTCGTGCTTGGTGTCCTCGCCTTCTTGTCCATGGGCTTCCTCTTGGTTCCTGGTCATGCATTGCACACATGTTTGAGGTAGTAGCCATGGCTCACATATGGAAAGTGATGGTTCGAAGAGCTGCGAGTTCACCTTGTGTCCAATGGTGTATAGATGAGGTCTCGTCTTATGTTCTCTTAGGGCTTGGAGAGTAGTCGGAGTGTACTTGGGGATGATGGTGGGATGCTCCGCATCACAAGAGCACACCTTCCGGGCCTGCGCAGAGCTCTTCTTCTTCCATGGCATCAATAGGGCACACAAGTGATATTATTTGTCGTCGTTGTGAGGGAAGAGGACATTTTGCGAGAGAATGCAAATCTTAGCATGTGATGATTGCTACTGAGGATGGTGGGTATGAGTCCGCTAGTGACTATGATGACTAGACTATGGCTCTTATTACACATGAAGAACACGGTGGAGATGATTCTGATCATGAGACGCAATACATGGCTGCTGAAGCTGCTGACAGGTATGAATGTTTAGTTGCTCAACATGTTTTGAGTGTGAAGGTTACACAAGATGAGCAAAACCAGAGGCATAATTTGTTCCGTACAAAGGGAGTTGTGAAGGAACGTTCTGTTTGCGTTATCATAGATGGAGGGAGCTGCAATAACTTGGCTAGCATGGAGATGGTGGAGAAGCTATCTCTCAGCACAAGACCACATCCACATCCTTACTACATCCAATGGTTCAACAACAACGACAAGGTTAAGTTAACACGTACTGTTCGTGTGCATTTTAGTATCTCTACATATGCTAATTATGTGGATTGTGATGTGCTACCTATGCAAGCATGTTCCTTATTACTTGGTAGACCATGGCAATTTGATAAAAATTCTATACACCATGGTAGAAACAATCAGTATACTCTTGTTCATAAGGATAAAAATATTACTTTGCTTCCTATGACTCCCGATTCCATTTTGAAAGATGATATTAATAGAGCTAATAAAGCAAAACAGTAGAAAATTAAGAGTGAAAATCAGATTGTGGCAAAAGAATTTGAGCAACAAATGAACCCTAATAGTAAACCATCTAGTGTTGCTTCTGAAATTAAATTGAAAAGTGCATGTTTACTTGCCACCAAATCTGATATTGAAGATCTAGATTTTAGCAAATCTGTTTGCTATGCTTTTGTGTGCAAAGAGGCATTATTTCCATTCGAGGACGTGCCTTCCTCTTTGCGTCCTGCTGTCACTAACATTTTGCAGGAGTTCGCTGACGTCTTTCCACAAGACGTGCCATCGGGATTACCACCTATTCTAGGGATTGAGCATAAAATTGACTTAATTCCCGGTGCATCATTACCCAACCGTGCACCATACCATACCAATCCAGAGGAGACAAAGGAGATTATGCGTCAAGTACAAGAACTGCTCGACAAAGGTTATAATGCGAATCCC
Source organism: Triticum dicoccoides (assembly GCF_002162155.2). Taxonomy (NCBI): domain Eukaryota; kingdom Viridiplantae; phylum Streptophyta; class Magnoliopsida; order Poales; family Poaceae; genus Triticum; species Triticum dicoccoides. Next base: position 335,885,676 of record NC_041386.1, read on the forward strand.
TTAGTCCTTGTCTTGTTCCTAGCATTTTAGTGCCGAAAAAGGATGGTACATCGCGTATGTGCGTTGATTGTAGAGGCATTAATAATATTACTATTCGTTATCGTCATCCTATTCCTAGACTAGATGATATCCTTGATGAATTGAGTGGCTCTACAATATTCTCCAAAGTTGATTTGCGTAGTGGATACCATCAAATTCGTATGAAATTGGGAGATGAATGGAAAACAGCATTTAAAACTAAGTTTGGATTATATGAGTGGTTAGTCATGCCTTTTGGGTTAACGAATGCACCTAGTAATTTCATGAGGCTAATGAACGAAGTTTCACGTGCTTTCATTGGACGATTTGTGGTAGTTTATTTTGATGACATATTGATTTATACCAAATCTTTGGAGGAACATTTGGAGCATTTACGTGATGTTTTTGTTGCTCTACGTGATGCACATTTGTTTGGTAACCTTGGAAAGTGCACCTTTTGCATCGACCGGGTATCTTTTCTTGGCTATGTTGTTACTCCCCAAGGAATTGAAGTTGATAAAGCCAAGATTGAAGCTATTGAGAGTTGGCCGCAGCCCAAAATGGTCACACAAGTGAGGAGTTTCCTTGGCCTCGCTGGTTTTTATAGGCATTTTGTGAGAGATTTCAGCACCATTGTTGCACCTCTCAACGAGCTTACAAAGAAGGATGTGCCTTTTGTTTGGGATACCGCACAGGAAGAAGCCTTCACGGTATTGAAAGATAAGTTGACACATGCTCCTTTACTCCAACTTCCTGATTTTAATAAGACTTTTGAGCTTGAATGTGATGCTAGTGGAATTGGATTAGGAGGTGTGTTATTACAAGATGGCAAACCTGTCGCATACTTTTTTGAAAAATTGAGTGGGCCTACTCTGAACTATTCTACTTATGATAAAGAATTATATGCTCTTATTCGGACCTTAGAAACATGGCAACATTATTTATGGCCAAAGGAATTTGTTATACATTCTAATCATGAATCCTTGAAACACATTAAAAGTCAAGCAAAATTGAACCGTAGACATGCTAAATGGGTTGAATTCATTGAGACTTTCCCTTATGTCATTAAACACAAGAAGGGTAAAGAAAATGTTATTGCTGATGCATTGTCTCGTCGTTATACTATGCTTTCACAACCTGACTTCAAAATATTTGGTATGGAGACCATCAAAGATCAATATGTGCATGATGCTGAATTTAAAGATGTATTGCAGAATTGCAAGGAAGGGAGAACTTGCAACAAGTTCATTCTTAACGTTCAATTTGTGTTTCACGCTAACAAGCTATGCATTCCAGCTGGCTCCGTTCATCTTCTGTTGTTGCAGGAGGCGCATGGAGGAGGATTAATGGGACACTTTGGCGTCAAGAAGACGGAGGATATACTTGCTACACATTTCTTTTGGCCAAAGATGAGACGGGATGTTGAGCGTTTTGTTGCTCGCTGCACTACATGTCAAAAAGCTAAGTCACGACTCAATCCTCATGGTTTATATATGCCTTTGCCTGTACCTAGTGTTCCATGGGAGGATATATCTATGGACTTTGTTTTAGGTTTACCTCAAACAAAGAAGGGGAGGGATAGCATATTTGTTGTCGTGGATAGATTTTCGAAAATTGCACACTTTATACCATGTCATAAAAGCGATGATGCTGTTAATGTTGCTGATTTGTTCTTTTGTGAAATTATTCGCTTGCATGGTGTGCCAAATACTATTGTTTCAGATCGTGATACTAAATTTCTTTGCCACTTTTGGAGATTTTTATGGGCTAAGTTGGGGACTAAACTGCTTTTTAGTACTGCTTGTCACCCCCAAACTGATGGACAAACTGAAGTAATCAATTGAACATTGTCTACTATGCTTAGGGCTGTTTTGAAGAATAATAAGAAAATGTGGAAAGAATGCGTGCCTCATATTGAATTTGCTTATAATCGTGCATTGCATTCTACTACTAAGATGTGCCCTTTTGAAATTGTGTATGGTTTCCTTCCTCGTGCACCTATTGATTTGTTGCCTCTAAAATCTTCGGAGAAGGTTAATTTTAATGCTAAAGAACGTGCTGAATTGATTTTAAAAATGCATGAGTTAACTAAGGAAAACATTGAGCGTATGAATGCTAAATACAAACATGCTAGAGATAATGGTAGAAAACATGTTGTGTTTGCACCTGGAGATCTTGTTTGGTTACATTTGTGTAAGGATAGATTTCCTAATTTGTGCAAATCAAAGCTAATGCCATGCGCTGATGGTCCTTTTAAGGTGTTAGAGAAAATAAATGATAATGCATATAAACTTGAGCTGCCTGCAAATTTTGGGGTTAGTCCCACTTTTAACATTGCAGATTTGAAGCCTTATTTGGGTGAGGAAGATGATCTTCCGTCGAGGACGACTTCATTTCAAGAAGGGATGATGATGAGGACATCAATACCATTGTTACGCCCACAACCCTGCTGCTATACATACTGGACCAATTACTAGAGCTCGCGCACGCCAATTAAATCATCAGGTACTTTTGTTTCTTGGTAATGATTCTAATGTTCATGAGAATATGATGCTGCCTAAATTGGATACATTTGTTTTGCTTACAAATGAAGGGCCTCGCATGGATAAGAGGGATGAACATTGGAGCAAGACCAAGCATGGAGATGATGGCATGCGCAAGGGGATCCAGAATGGAGTTACAAGTGATGATTTCAGGACTTTGAAGCCACCATAAGGAGTGCATGAAGCCTTGGACGAAATATACAAGATGCCACTTCATAAATTCTGTCCAGAGGCTATTCTAGGTGCTGCGTCACCTTATTATTGGGCCAGGCCCATGTATTTTCAAAATACTTAAGTATAGGCTGTTTTTAGAGTCCGTATGTGTGGGGAAACAAGATTTAGGGTTGGTTTCGGACCCCTCCTCCAAGGGCCACGAAATTCCCCCCTCTTCCTCCATATATACAGCCATTAGAGCGTCATTTAGACTTTGGGATTTTTTTAGTTAAAAGTTAGCCATTGTGTCGGTGTACTAGAATAGGGGTACCCTAGTACCCCGAACTTGTGCACGGGCAGTTGCAGCACCCCGCGGCAAGGCTTGCCGGGCGAACGCCAAGATCCTCCGTGGTTCCCTTGGAGCCATTCAAGAACAAAGTATTTAAGCTCAGGAGACAAGTCCCCGGCAAGAGGAGCTTGCCGGGAAGGCCAACCAAGGCACTCCAAGGAACTTGCCGCGACGCGTACGCGCTCCGGCAAGGCAACAAGGCCCCGGCAAGAGGAGCTTGCCGGGAGGACCAACCAAGGTACCTCGAGGCCCAGAGAGCGACAAGCTTCCGGACCCGACAAGATAACAGCAGCGGCAAGGCGCTTGCCGCGGCAGGCGGCCACTCTGTGCCCACGCTCCAGCGCATCCACCAACATGTCGCCCTGGGGGCCTCTCCAGGCGCGCGTGGCGGGAGGCTGTGCAGCCAGCGGTGCGCAGTGGCATGCGAAGCTGACAAGATCGCCATCGTGTCATACGGTGGCGCCCCTAACGGTCCTTTTCTGCACTGTTTGGGCGACTCAGACGGGCATTTAATGCCCTTGTCCCCTGCCGTCAGGGTTAGGTAGGGTGCACTGTACAAGTAACTGTACCAACCACCTCACTTTTTACATTTGTACCCTTCTCTGCGTTGCCACCTGTCGGTGACCCCTTTAGCGTATAAAAGAGGGGGTTCGGTTCGAAGGTTCGACTGGTTCGGAACCCAGAAAAACACTACGCTCTCTCTCTGGAGCAAGAACACAAGATAATCAAACAAGCAGCAGTAGGAGTGTTATCTCTCTGGAGAGCTCCGAAGCTGGGTAAACTGCTCGTGTGCTTCACCTCGATCTGCTCTTCGTGCGATCTCCGCCCCCCGCCGAACTGAAAGGGGCTCGGTCCACCGGCCCCATAGGTGTTCGTGGATCAGTTTCCTCGACATCTTTGGCGCGCCAGGTAGGGGGCGTCGAGATTGTGTGAACCTGATCCGGCGTTCACACGAGCTAGATCTTCATTCCCTTCATCAACATGCCACCGAAGAAGTAGACTTCGGCGGCAGCCGCTCCATCCACGTCACTTCCGCCACCGTTGGAGCAAACGGGTGGTGGAATGGACGCCGACGGAAGAATGGACGTCGATGAGGAAGCTTATGATGCTGCCAGGTCCAAGGACAAGGCTGCACAAACCTCGGCGACTGTACATGTTCCGCGCCACTCTCAGGAGGCGCAAGACCAACAACGTCATGGCACTTGCGGTGCCATACGCATGATAGGCCAAGACCAAGCTGGTGGATCTCGGGGCGCTCAAGACCAGCCTGCACGCCAGCTTGCTGGCACGAGCGGGGCACGGTCGCCTGGACGGGATACTGCTCCTTCTAACATAGTTAGAAGTCCGAGCACGTCCCGCTCCTCGCGCCGTCCGCCACTGCCACCCACCACTCCAGCAGAAGCTTTGGCGCGAGCTCAACTGCTCCTAGATTACCCTCCGACGTCGGACAAGATCGACGAATGGAGGGCCACCATTCAGAGTCTCATCGGCTACGCCAACGGCAACACTCCACGGCGGCCGAGCGCGTCGCCACCACGGCTGGGTTGCCGGGCGCGAGCCGGTGGCGACGAAACGGGTGGAGGTGCAACTACCATGCAATCACCACCCCAAAGGCCAAGATCGCCGACTCGCCGGATCCACCTCGACAGCGACTCCACCGCATCGTTGGATCCACGAGCTCGTCGCGATCAGCGCCAAGTTCTTCATGATCGACAACAAGAAGATGCTCGAACTCGCATCGAGCGCCAAAGAGAAGCGCGACGTCAATCCGACAAGCGCGCTGGGCTCTCTGTTGACATGCATGCGCCAGGGGAACCAGGTGATCTGCCGTACGCGGTAGGTTGCCCTGCGTTCACTCGTGAGCTGCGGCAAGTCCAGTGGCCCAGTACGAAGAACTTCAAGCCAGACGTACCGGAGAAGTACGACAGCAAGACGCATCCGTCAGAGTTCCTCAGCATCTACACCATTGCGGTGCAGGCCGCCGGGGGACGGGATGACAAGATCCTTGCCAACTACTTCCTGCTGGTGCTCAAGCCCAACGTCAGATCCTGGCTCATGCACTTGCTGGACAACTCCATATCTTCTTGGGCTGATCTGTGCCATCAGTTTGTCGGCGCCTTCACAGGCGGACACAAGCCTCACGGCCAGGAAAGTGATCTTCATCTGCTCGCCCAGAAGGAAGGAGAGCCCCTGCGCAAGTACATTCAGAGATTCAGCAGTGTGCAGCACAACATCCCAGACGTCCACCCTGCCGCGGTGATCAGCGCATTCCATCAGAACATGCGAAATCACAGGATGCGGGAGGAAATGGAGATGTTCAAAATCAGGGACGTCAGTGAGTTATATGCACTGGCCGACAAGTGTGCACGTGCTGAGGAAGGGAGGAGACTCCTCGGAGAGAGTGTAGGAGCGGGAGGATCTGACAGTGAAGATGCTGCCCCGGCAAGGAAAAACCGGCGGCGGAACAACGGAAAGAGGAAAGGCAAAGAGGTGCTAGTCGTTGAGCAGTCCGGCAACGATGGTGGCGCCAACAAAGCCAAAGCTGGTGACTCCGGCAAGGAGGTTGCCGCGGAGGTGGCGGTCGCCGACAAGCAGGACGGCACCAACAAGCAGTATTACAAGATCCACCACACCAAGGGCCATGATCTCCAGAGCTGCAGGAATGTCGAGCAGCTTGTTGAGCAACAGAAAGCTGAATACGAGCGGCGCGACAAGGAGAAGGCCCAGGAAGGTACTGGGGGATCCGGCAAGAAACGTCCCGGTCGAGGAGGACGCCGCGGCAAGGCCAAGCAGCGGCAAGGAGACAAACCTCCTCACGGCCGCGACAAGGATGAAGATGACGATGACGATGAAGACATGGATGATGAGGAGACTGATGAGCAGGAGTTCCAGAAAGCCACAGAGGTCCTGTGCGTTAACGGTGGTGCTTCTCTGCATACCTCGCACCGTCATCTCAAGCAGTGGGTGTGGGAATTTAATGCAGCAGAACCACCCGTGGAGTCACGCAAGCCTCTGAAATGGTCCAGCACGCCTAGTATCTTTGATATTGAGGACCACCCTGATCGCATAACTGCGGTCGGGTGCTTGCCGATGTTGGTGTCACCAACAATCCGCAACCTCAAGGTCACTAAGATGCTAGTTGACGGCGGGGCCGGCTTGAACCTGATCTCCTCCATGGTGCTCCAGAAACTCCAGATCCCTGACAGCGAGCTCGAAGAGACCGGTACATTTCAAGGAATCAACCCGGGAAGGAGCAAGCCGAAGGGAAAGATCACGTTGCTGGTAACATTTGGCAGTGAGCTGAACTTCAGGACTGAGAGGGTCACGTTTGATGTTGCTGACTTTCCATTACCTTACAATGGAATCCTCGGCCGTCCGGCACTTGCCAAGTTCATGGCAGCTTCTCACTATGCGTACAACATACTGAAAATGCCAGGCCCGATAAGTGTCATCTCTGTCCCTGGCGACAAGAAGGATGCTCTTATCTGTGCCGACAAGATCTACCGGGAAGCAGCAGCCGCAGCAGAACGCAAGACACTTGCCGCTGAAGCTCCCGGGGGGAAGAAGAAGACCAAGTCCGGCAAGAGCTCTGATGCCCACTCCGGCAAGCGCACCTCTTCGGAGTGCTGCGCTACCGTCGAGGACGCACCATCGAGCTCCACCGGCAAGTGTAAGAAGGCAATGGCAGATCCACCTAAGACCAAGAAGGTGTCCGCCAAGGAGGACGGCACTGGTGGTACCTTCACCATCAGCGCCACTCTTGACCCCAAATAGGAAAGCGCGCTCGTTGCTTTTCTGCGGGCGAATGTCGACGTGTTTGCGTGGCAACCGTCTGATATCCCCGGTGTTCCGAGGAAAGTAATTGAGAACCACCTAGCCGTCTGTCCTCGTGCGCGGCCCGTCAAGCAGAAAGTCAGGAAACAGGCAGTGGAGCGCCAAGAATTCATCGCAGAAGAAATCAAGAAGTTGGAAGCAGCAGGCCTTGTCAGAGGAGTGCTCCATCCCACGTGGTTGGCCAATCCTGTTGTCGTGCGCAAGGCTAACGGGAAATGGAGGCTTTGTATTGACTTCACTGATGTTAATAAAGCTTGTCCCAAAGACCCATTTCCCTTGCCGCGCATTGACCAAATTGTTGAATCCACAGCCGAATGTGATTTGCTTTCATTTCTTGATGCATACTCAGGATACCATCAGATCTTCATGGCAGAACAGGATGAAGAGAAAACCGCATTTATCACCCCGTGTGGCACGTACTACTTCGTACGGATGCCTTTCGGTTTGAAGAATGCTGGTTCAACATTCGCAAGGGTAGTCCACCACGCTTTTGAGCCGCAGATGCACAGAAATGTGGAAGCCTACATGGATGATATAGTGGTCAAGAGCAAGAGTAGGGCGACCCTGATTCAAGATTTAGACGAGACATTTGCAAATCTGCGCAAGATCAACCTCAAGCTTAACCCCGAGAAGTGCGTGTTTGGAGTCCCTTCCGGCAAGCTTCTCGGGTTCTTCGTGTCTCAGCGGGGAATTGAAGCCAATCCCGACAAGATCAAGGCCATTGAGCAGATTGAAGCACCAAAGCGCGTCAAGGATGTACGAAGGCTTGTCGGTTGCATGGCTGCTCTCAGCAGGTTTATCTCTAGATCTGCTGAGCGCCCCCTGCCATTTTTCAAAATTTTGAAAAGGCAGGTCCAATAAAATGGACTCCGGAGGCGGAGGCTGCGCTACAGGACTTGAAGAGATACCTGTCCTCTACTCCAACACTTGTCGCACCTAAGCCACAAGAGAAGTTGCTGCTGTATATAGCGGCAACCAATCAAGTGGTTAGTGCTGCGTTAGTGGCGGAAAGGGAGGTAGATGATGAGCCAGCAACCAGGGCAGATGCATCCAGCGACAAGCAGGGGGCTTCGCTGACAAGCTCTGGTCCCGACAGAGATGGATCTGCGCAGGAGAATGATAAGATGCAGAAGAGAATGGTGCAACGTCCAGTTTACTTTGTCAGTTCCCTTCTACAGGGGGCTAGATCAAGGTACTCTGGTGTGCATAAGTTGCTTTTCGGCCTCCTCATGGCCTCGAGAAAGCTGCGCCATTACTTCCAAGCACATGAGATCACAGTCGTCACTCGCTTTCCGATGAAGAGGATACTGCAAAATCCAGAAGCGACAGGCAGGATTGTCGAGTGGGCGCTGGAACTGTCAAGCTTTGGCCTCAAGTTTGAGAGCACTTCAACTATCCAAAGCAGAGCATTGGCAGAGTTCATAGCAGAATGGACGCCAACACCAGATGAAGAAATTCCAGAGACGAGCATCCCCGTCAAAGAGGCAAGCAAAGAGTGGCTGATGTACTTTGATGGTGCCTTCTCGCTGCAAGGCGCCGGTGCGGGCGTGCTGCTTGTCGCGCCCACCGGAGAGCACCTCAAGTACGTAGTCCAGATGCACTTTCCCAAGGACCAAGCAACCAACAATACTGCAGAGTATGAAGGATTGCTTGCCGGTCTCAGAATCGCAGCAGACCTTGGGATCAAGAAGCTCATTGTCAAGGGTGACTCACAGCTTGTCGTCCGCCAAGTGAACAAGAACTACCAGAGTCCATTGATGGAAGCATATGTTGATGAAGTGAGGAAGCTAGAAGAGCACTTTGAGGGCCTACAGATGGAGCATATTCCAAGAGCTCAGAATGACATTGCTGATGGCCTGTCAAAGTGCGCCGCACTAAAGTTACCTGTGGAACCAGGGATCTTCGTGTTCAAGTTGACTCAACCATCCGTAACACCATCAACTGGACAAACCAAGAAGAGGAAGTTGGTTTCTGGTGACTACTTTCCGGCAGAGATCCCCGAAGCCGCCGCCAAGAAAGTCCCCAAGATCAACACCAAGGATGCTGAGGGGCAATCTGCTCCGGCAAGCCTTATGGTTTGTTCCGTTGAAGCAGACGCTCCCGACAAGTTTTGCTCTGGCAAGCTCGCCGGGGAACATCAAGCTCCGGCAGGGCCGCAAGTCCTTGCCGTAGAAGCGGATGTTCCCGCAGCAGCAGATATGCCTTTAGTCCTTGTTGTCGAGCCACAAGCTCCAGCATGGGCACAGCAGATTGTCCATTTCCTTCAGACAGGAGAACTTCCCGAAGAGCAAGAAGAAGTGGAAAAAGTAGCCCGGCAGTCAAGTATGTACCAGTTTGTCGATAGCACACTGTACAGAAGAAGACTCAATGGTGTGAAATTGAAGTGTATTTGCCGGGAAGATGGACAAAAGCTGTTGGCAGAGATACATGGAGGCATATGTGGCCACCATGTTGGCGCAAGAGCACTTGCCGGCAAAGCTTTCCGGCAAGGTTTCTTTTGGCCGACAGCCCTCCAGGATGCAACTGCACAAGTAACCAAGTGTGAAGCGTGCCAGTTCCACTCCAAACAGATACACCAGCCAGCTCAAGCTCTCCAGATGATCCCTTTATCCTGGCCATTTTCGGTCTGGGGGCTCGATATCCTCGGCCCATTCCCCCGAGCTGTCGGGGGCTTTGAGTACTTGTACGTCGCAATCGACAAGTTCACAAAGTGGCCGGAAGTGCAGCCAGTGAGGAAGGTGACAGCACAGTCAGCAGTCAAGTTCTTCAGGTCAATTGTTTGCCGTTTCGGGATCCCTAACAGGATCATCACCGACAACGGCACGCAATTCACGAGCCGCACCTTCATGCAGTACGTCCAAGACCTTGGCGCCAAGGTCTGCTTTGCTTCTGTTGCTCATCCGAGAAGCAACGGTCAAGCAGAGAGGGCAAATGCTGAAGTGTTGCGCGGGCTCAAGACCAGAACTTTCGACAGGCTGCGCAAGTGCGGAAGAAACTAGATCGAGGAGCTGCCGGTGGTTCTTTGGTCGATCAGAACGACGCCAAATCGAGCCACTGGCCAGACGCCTTTCGCTCTAGTCTATGGAGCGGAGGCAGTTCTCCCCACGGAACTCGTATACGGATCGCCTCGAGTGCTCACTTATGATGAGCTTGAGCAAGAACAGCTGCCACAAGACGACACACTGCTCCTTGAGGAAGATCGTCTTCAGGCTGCTGTACGAGCTGCTCGATACCAGCAAGCTTTGCGCCGCTACCATAGCCGCAAAGTTAAGGCCAGAAGCTTCGAGGAAGGCGACCTTGTTCTTCGGCGTGTTCAGTCCGCCAAGAATTCCAACAAGTTGACACCGAAGTGGGAAGGTCCTTATCGGGTGAAACGAGTCACAAGGCCCGGCGCTGTCCGCCTTGAGACCGAAGATGGCATTCCGGTGAGCAACTCCTGGAACATAGAACATCTTCGTAAGTTTTTCCCGTAGGGCGCGGTTGCCGGAACCTGTTCTGGCAACCACCTTTTGTACAAGTCTTGCTGCTGTTGCATGTAATCCTTTGTACAAAGCCGGGCGCAGATCCCGTGCATAAACAAAACCCCATGTGCTCCGCACAACTTGTCCATTTCATGCATTAGTTTCTTTCTTGCATGCGTTATCTGACACTTTGTGCAGCACCTACATCCGGTAAGCAATAACGAGCCGAAGGCCTCCATATCATTGTTTTCTCTTCTTTCTTCTTTTCAACAAAGGAAAAGAAGGTTCCCTCGCACACAAGTTTGCCGGGGGGGAAGGAGAAGATTGTGGTATGGACCAGGCGTCGTTCAAGCAAAGTTTTGCCTTGCCGAGAAGCAAATGACAGAAAAGCTAAGTTGCCAAAGTTTGAGCAATCAGTTTTTAAATTTTTGAGTTATCTTCCTCGAACGACCCTGCTTTGTATGGAAAACCTATGCGCGGAGGAACCAACTCATGGCTAGTTGCGCCCTTACTTTGTTTCGAGTCCGCTCAACAACTTAAGTGTGCTGCATCTAGTCACGACAAGGTTTCTTGTCGGAAGCGGCACCGCCAGCAGGCTGCTGACGTTCCGCACTCAGTGCTCGCGGCTCGGGTGCCTGTGCCGACAAGTTCCCTAGAAGCGTAGGGTAAAAACATACAAAGGAAGGAATCTAGTAGAGGAAATAACATAGCAATTGATAACAGAAATAAAGTTATATTACAAGATAACTTGTCGCAACTCTAACAGAATGTTTTCATAACATGATTAGCAGCGACAAGGGAAAAGAAGGAATGGGCGGCCTGGTCTACGCGGTCGCCCTCAACCCTCTTGATCTCGCTCACCTTGTCCACAATGGGTGCGACAAGGGCCTTGAGTGCGTCCCGATCGGCGTCTGGCGACAAGGACTTGAGGACGTTGGTGAAGCTGAGGCCTGGATTGCGGAAGGCCACCTTCATCAGCACCTTCTGGAGAACCCCGGCGCAGATTTTGCGCGACTCGTCGGCCAGCTGCTTTGGGATCCTCTCCCGGAGCCGCTGGAGTGTCGTCGCCACGCCCTTGAAGAACAGGCTGAGCTTGGCGCTGGGTTGGAGATTCTCGTCGGAGGGATACCCAAAGTCCTCCATCCCCAGCTGCGCCAGCTCCTCGTCGATGACTGCGGCAATATTCACCAGACCCTCGGTCCAGTGCTCCACAGTATCTCTGAATGAGTTCTGGGTGACTGCGATGCTCTCCAGCAGCGCCTTGTCAGCCTTGACCTTCTCCGACAAGGTCTTCTCCCGCTCCTTGGCGGCGTCCAGCGTCTGCGTCAGCGTGGCCAGCTTCAACTCCAGGTCTGCATTGGAATCCTTGGCGGCGCTGAGCTCCTTGCCCCTCTCAGCGAGAAGACCTTGCAGCTCACCATGGGCGGCAGCATCCTTCTCACGCTCACGCTTGAGCGCGGCAAGCTCCTCGCCGCTCTTCCCGATATTGGCCTCCAGCTGCGCACCTTCTCCTCCAGCTCTTTCTTGGCAGCCTCTGCGATCGCGGCAGCGTCCTTTGCTTCCTTGAGCGCCCCGCCAAGTGCTTGCTCGCGCTCGGCGAGCTCCTCCTCGTAGCTGTCGAGGTTGGCCTTCCGCTGCACCAATTTGCCTTCTCGCGCGGACTGCTTCTCGGCGGCCAGCCTTTGTTCCTCCTCGGCTTCGGCCTTCTCGAGAAGGAAGGCCATCCGCTCCTCGTCGAGTCGCTCCCGCTCCTGTGCCAGGGACCAGAGAGCTTCTTGATTGTGGCCCCGAAGCTCCTCCGCGCGCTTCTCCATATCAACTCCCGCCTTTGCGACAAGCGCTTCCCGGGAAGCCAGCTTGGCTTGCCGTGCGCGGTAGAGTGACAGCAGCTTCCGCAGCAGCTGCTCCTCCTCAGGCTCGCCACTGCTGCTGCTGGGCGCGTCGACCAACGATAGTCTAGCGGAGGCGAGCACCTCCCCATCGAAAGTTTCCCCCTCGACCGGCGCCCTGGAGCTCGACGCCCAGGGTAGCTTGATGAAGATATCGTCGCCGGCCTTCAAATAGGCGCCGGGCTCCGCAGCAGCGGCAGAGGGATCGGCGGTCGGCGCAGTGCCTGGAGCTCCTGCGGCCTCAGGGTCGTCAGTGCGATCGCCCGACCCCTCGCCGTCTTCTGCGGCGGCAGCCTTGGCGGCCTCCTCGCCGGCGGTCTCGTCAGCACCGGTCCCTTCCTCGCCGGCGCCCTCTGTCTCCATTGGCTCAGCCGCAGATGGGTCTGAAGAACGAAGAAGGGAGAAAAATCAATCAAAAATCAGAAGAAGAAGAACCCAAGGGAAAGTTTTTGGACAAGTGAATTACCTGTGCCAAGATCTGTAGTTGCGGTCTCGGCCGCCGCAGGATCGACGGTGCTGCCCCTTGCTGGAGAGAGCTCCCTTACCGGGAACTCCTCCCTTGGCGGCGTAGTCGAAGCAGATGGCACTTCGGGACCAGCTTCCGGGCGCTCCTGATGTGGCTGCTCTGCTCCTACAGAAATCAACAAGCAAGATATCAACAAAGGAAAAAGCACTCATGCGCGCCTGACAGCAGAAAGCTGACTATGAACTTACGCTCGGGGCTGCGCTGGGGGCTGCTTTGAGGAGGGGTTGCCGGGTCCGTCAAGGTGGTCTCGGACCCACCTCCTGCTGACACGGTGGGGTCATCTTCGATGACAATCACCGCGGCCTTGGCCCTCTTCGCCGCTCTCTGGGCCAGCGTCCTGAAAAGAAAGGAGTCCAGATTGAAGCAAGTCAGATACAAAATAAAAACAGCAAGGTTGAAAAACTACAAGAGCACCAAAGAAGCTTACTCTTCTTCCTCCTCGTCGGAGCTCAGCGCGGAAAGATCGAAGTCCGGCTCCCCTCCGGTGCGACAAGGCGGAGGAGTAGGATCCCCTGCCCGCTTGGCGGGGGCGGTGGCGGTGGCCCGGGAAGATCCCGCTCCAGTTGCCCTTGCTGCGTGAGGCGCTCCCGCGGCAACATTGCTTGCCGCGCTAGAGCGTGTCGCACGGCTCGGCGGCTGTTGACCCGGGTGCCGCCCCGCTACGTCCGCGGCCCTGTGAAGTTGCCTTCTTGGCGGGGTCGGGGGCTCCGCCTGCGGCAAGCTTTCTGAAGGCTCGGGCTCTTCCTCGCCGGCCTCGCTCGGCTCAGCTTCAGAGCCGGCAGGCTCTTCCTCGCCAATAAACTCCGTGCACTCGGCGAGGTTTGCCGCCTCTGCCGCCTCCGCCTCCTCCACAGTGAACCCGAACGCGCCCGCGGCAGCTGCGGCCGCAACCTCTTCCGCCCTAGTGGCGATGCGCTGCAGCTCCTCGTCGGTGGTGTCGCGGGTGAGGCTCTTCTGCTCGTCAGCATGGACCGGCACTTCTTCCAAGTTGTCGAAGAACGCTTGCACGACGTCATCCGCAGGCTCTTGCCAAGTTGGAACGATTCTGTGTGAATCGAGAATTGTTGCACATTGGAACAACGCCCCTCGGCAGCGTGAATGGGTGCTGGGGGTCGCGTTTGAACAACTCCAGGAGCATTGCATCCAGCTCCAAGACGGTGAAGTTGTAGTTGAGGCCCGGCCGCAGCCTCATGATGTCCGTCGAGTTCTTGAATTCCCAGGCGGGCCTCCCCCTCTCCTGCAGGGGGGCGATGCGGCGGCGGAGGAAATCTGCGCCTACAACGCCTACAGTGAGCCCGGCAAGCCTGAGGCGAAGGATCCTAGTAATGGCGATCTTCAGCCTCTCGTCTTCCGGGGCCACGTTGCTCCAGTCATTGCCGCGCACTATTGGAGCTTGGCGCACGGCGGTGAAGGGCTGCGGATTCTCCTCAACGATCCAGCACCACTCCGCTCTCCAGTCCTCCCACTTGCTGCGGAGCTCACCCTCCAAGTACGCCTCCTTCTTGCCGACTCTCGAGATCCAGGCGATCCCTCCGGCAAGCGGCTCTCCTCTCTGTACCCGAGGTATGAAGAAGTGGCGGAAAAGGGCAACATTGGGGTGGACTCCGACAAAGTTTTCGCACAAATGTGCGAAAACTGCCATGGTCAGAACGGCGTTGGGGGTGAAATCAAGGAGGCGGAAGCCGTAGGTGTTCATGATATCGCAGAAGAACTCCGAGAAGGGCGGGCAGAGCCCGCAATAGAAGAATAGTGCGAAGAATGGGTACCCGTTTGGAGCCAGTTCCGAAGCAGCGGCCGGGAGTACCCTCGTGCGCGGATGCACCCGCGTCTCCGTCGCCCAAAAGAGGTAGAAGTACTCCCTCAGCTCCTTCACGCCGAGCTGGGGGGAGAAGATCGCCCGCTCCTTCCGCAGCGCCGCGAGCCGCTGCGCCTCGGCCGACTTCACGCCCTTTCCCTTGTCGGCTTTAGGAGCCATGGCGGAGGTGGTGGGGGAGGTCGACGGCGTTGGTGATGCTGGTGGCAATGGGGGGGAGGAGCGCTGCTCTCTCGGCTTCGAGAAGAAGGGGGGGAGCGGCGGAGGTTCGTGAAGACGGAGTAGTAGCAACCAGTGAGGGGGAACGAACTGCCCCTGTTTCCTCTGCTTATAAAGAGGGACGGGGTGTACGTTTCGCCCTTCCGAATAAAGAACCACCCACGATCTCTCCCACGATGTCGCATTCAACGCGTTCCGTTAGGGGAGAGCACGGTGGATACGGAGGGAGATTCGGCGTGGCCCAGTCCGCGTGTGCCCGTGCCCTGTCTTGGGCCTGGCCCAACAGTGCTCGGCACCGTGTCTGGCCCAGGCCCGGGGGCTCCTGTCGGTGTACTAGAATAGGGGTACCCTAGTACCCCGAACTTGTGCATGGGTAGTTGCAGCACCCCGCGGCAAGGCTTGCCGGGCGAACGCCAAGATCCTCCGTGGTTCCCTTGGAGCCATTCAAGAACAAAGTATTTAACCTCAGGAGACAAGGCCCCAGCAAGAGGAGCTTGCCGGGAAGGCCAACCAAGGCACTCCAAGGAACTTGCCGCGACGCGTCACGCGCTCCGGCAAGGCAACAAGGCCCCGGCAAGAGGAGCTTGCCGGGAGGACCAACCAAGGTACCTCGACGCCCGGTGAGCGACAAGCTTCCGGACCCGACAAGATAACGGCAGCGGCAAGGCGCTTGCCGCGGCAGGCGGCCACTCTGTGCCCACGCTCCAGCGCATCCACCAACGTGTCGCCCTGGGGGCCTCTCCAGGCGCGCGTGGCGGGAGGCTGTGCAGCCAGCGGTGCGCAGTGGCATGCAAAGCTGACAAGATCGCCATCGTGGCGTACGGTGGCGCCCCTAACGGTCCTTTTCTGCATTGTTTGGGTGACTCAGACGGGCATTTAATGCCCTTGTCCCCTGCCGTCAGGGTTAGGTAGGGTGCACTGTACAAGTAACTGTACCAACCACCTCACTTTTTACATTTGTACCCTTCTCTGCGTTGCCACCTGTCGGTGACCCCTTTAGCGTATAAAAGGAGGCCCATGCGCAACGTAGAGGGGGTTCGGTTCGAAGGTTCGACTGGTTCGGAACCCAGAAAAACACTACGCTCTCTCTCTCTGGAGCAAGAACACAAGATAATCAAACAAGCAGCAGTAGGAGTGTTATCTCTCCGGAGAGCTCCGAAGCTGGGTAAACTGCTCGTGTGCTTCGCCTCGATCTGCTCTTCGTGCGATCTCCGCCCCCCGCCGAACCGAAAGGGGCTCGGTCCGCCGGCCCCATAGGTGTTTGTGGATCAGTTTCCCCGACACATTGCAACTTTGTGTATTTCGTTTGTGTCCAATGACCAGACCAAGACCGCTTTCGGATCCCCACCTTTATCAATACTTCATCTATATTCGCAATATTCAAATTGCATTATCATATTCTTGCTGGTTCTTCAATTGCTTGCAGGAATAGACCTTCATGGTCAGGCTGACCGTGCTTCCAACATCGTCAGTAACCTCACGAGATTGGTTTAGCGATTGGTAAGGCGCAACGTCGTGCATGTTTGTAGTCGGATCGTCAAAGTCGTCTCCACTAAATAGATAGTTATCATCTCATCGAAAGATCGGGACACCCCGCCCATATCAATTACATTGATAGCCATCATAGCCTTACTCCTTTGCGTTTCTTACCCATCGAGACTAGCCATTGAGTATTGCCGGAAACGAGAGTTGTGCACATTAGTGATCATACTTCCCATGCCATACATACATCACTGTTGCATATATTGGTATCATCTCTTGTGTCACAAAGTTGTCATCGCATACACAATTGCTATCTTGGTTCGTGAAGCATTGCATGAGAAAAGAGCTCCAACATCAAAGAGCCAAACAAGCTTTTAAGCCAAGAGGAAAGATAAGCAAAGAGCTTTTAAGCAAGAACCATAGCATCATACAACATTAAGATTGTCATACTTGATCATCTTGGATCGCATCATAGAAACACCTTGCATAGAACATACTTGGGATAGAAGTCGTTGTATTTTTGCTAAGTAGGTTGTGCACAAGTTCTTGTATCCGCCTATGGTGCAATCCTTCTAGCATCTCTCTAGTGTTGTGCAACAAGAGCATTTTTGGCTCATCCTTGGTTGCACGACCCCACTTATCATTTTGCGTGTGTGTTTCCGTGTACCTTATATGCTTGGTGTACTTGTTACATTGCATCTTGCGAATCTTTTCCAACATTATTGAAGCTCACTTACAATTGCATAAAATTTTGTGCCACCATCCTAACCAAGCTCCACCATAAGCTTTTACTTGTGTAGGTGTGAGAAACCGACAAGAACTAGTACCAATTGTGCTATTTCCTTGTACTACATTGGAGTGATCATCGATCCACTTTCAACTCCGGTCAAGGTACATTTGGTATTCATTCTTCTCTTTCTACCACTCATATTTGTCTTGGAATGATGGATAGGCCAAGTACTTCTACAAACCCACTCTTCATTGAGAACGACGATGACATGAACTCCTACGTCACCAAGAGCCACCTCTTTGGTGCACAACGTGATTTGCATCAAGAGCAACAAGCAATGAGTGAACGCATTGACAACCTCGCCGCCGACTTACGACTCTCTGAACAACGTACAAGAGACTACTTCGACCACAAGCTCGACGATCACAAGCAAGAGAATGATGCAAGGATGGACGAGATTCACGCTTTGTTGCTCAACCGCTCTTCTTCCACTTCGTCTTCATCAAGAAGGACTCGCTCAAGTCGACACTCCGACTTCACCCTCTCCGGCTCAAGTACACCGACATCGAACACTCTTCGCCGTGCCGCGCGCAATGATCGTCAAGCAAGCCTCAATCCTCTACGCGACACCGACTCTCAAGAGCGCCGACAACGTCAGACCCAAGAGGCCTTTGCGCTAGCACGAGAACGACAATGACAACGCCAACATGAAGAGGAAGAGCGAGCGCGTCTACACAAAGTTGCACAAGATGCCGAAGCACAATGCCAAGAACAACAACTCTGTGAAGGTCAAGCACTTGAGGCGCAACAAGCCCTCCAAGATTCAAGTTGAGATGTAGCCAACCGAGGCCGACAAGCTCATGAACAAGAAGAAGCACTTCGCGACGAAATTCAAGAACGAAAATTTCAAGCTTGCGTGCAACGTCAAGCTTGACAAGCTCCTCCACAAGCTCGCCAAGAACATCAAGTTCATCAAGAGCATGAAGACAATGGAAATCCTCCACGACTAGCCCAACATGAGGTCGACAATCCTCCACGCCAACAGCAACATGAGTTGGACAATTATCAACAACATGGACGTCATCATCCCCGACCCCAACATAATGAAGAGCAAAGCTACGACAAGCTCAAGTTCACGATGCCCAAGTTCAACGGAAGCAAAGATCTCGAAGAGTACCTTTCATGGGCATTGAAGGTCGACAAAATCTTCCATTTGCACAACTACGATGAAGAGAAGAAGATCGCGATGGCATCCCTTGAATTCCAAGACTATGTCCTCATTTGGTGGGAACAAGTTATCGAGCGCCGAGAGGCAAGAGGTGAACCAACCATCACTACTTGGGCGCAAATGAAGGATGTCATGAGAGCATGCTTTGTGCCTACCTACTACACCACGACCTCTCCAAGAAACTCCAACTACTCAAGCAAGGAACCAAGAGCGTTGAAGAGTACTACAAGGAGATGGAGATTTCCATGATACGAGCCAATGTCACGGAATATGATGAGCAAACAATGGAACGTTTTGTGAATGGACTCAACCATTCTATCAAGAATGTCGCCGACTTCCAACCATACTCGAACCTCATCGGGCCAGTGCATCAAGCTACCAAAGCGGAACCTCAAGTGCAAGACGATTACAAGTATGCCAACTTCTCATCCAAGTCATACGGCTTCTCCAACACCCAAGCTTCAACGACTCCAACACCGTCTACAAAGCCTTCTACAAGCAACTAGACAAGTCGAGTTCCAAGAAAGCTTCGTCAATTCCAAGTCATCCTCCTACTACGAGCAACTTCAAGCCGAGAGCTTGATCATTCTCAACCCCCACCGATGAGACCATCAAGATGAGTTCCTTCAAATGCTTCACATGCGGAGGCCGAGGCCGCAAGTCCTATGTGTGCACCAACAAGCGGACCATGATCCTCAATGACGATGGCACCTACGACTCGAAGAGTGAAGGAGAAATGGACGCTCTTGAGCAAGTCGCCATACACCGGCAAGTGAATGATGAAGAGGAACAAGTCTTTTGCGATGAAGATTCAAGTCCCGCTCTTGTTGTCTCCAAGGTCTTGACTCTCCAACATCACCTAGAAAAAGACCAAAGATGCCACATATTCCACACCAAGGCCAACATCAATGGACGATCCATCAAGGTCATCGATGGAGAGAGTTGTCATAATCTCACAAGTGAAGAACTTTGCTCCAAGCTCCAATTGCCCAAGACGAAGCACCCACATCCATACAAAGTGCAATGGCTTAGAGACTCCGACACTATCCAAGTAAGCATCGAGTACAAGTCTCCTTCATAATTGGTGCCTACGAAGACACCTTGGAGTGTGATGTCATTCCAATGACCGTTTGCCACCTTCTCCTTGGACGCCAGTGGCAATTTGATAGAGGAGTCATCCACAACGGCCAAACGAACCACTACACCTTCAAGATGAAGGGCAAGGAGTATGTACTTCACCCCATGTCTCCAAGCCAAGTGATCACCGACAAGCAAGCCACCCATCGTGGAGACAATAGTGAGAGAGCGAGCCACCAAAAAGAGAGTGAGCACCAGAAGCCCAAATCGAACACCTCCACAATGAGCGAAAAGAACTTAGTCCTATTTGCCACCAAAAGTGAGATAAGAGGAGTGTGTGAGAACCAATCTAGTGTCCTACACTACATCCTTTTGTGCCAGGACAATGCACCACAAGCTAACACTTCTCACACTCTTCCTCTAGTGTTGTCTTCTCTTTTGTAGGAATTTCACGACGTTTTCCCCGATGAGCTAGCTCCAGGACTACCTCCAGTATGAGGCATCGAGTACCGCATCGACCTCATCCCCGGAGCACCACTTCCAAAAAAAGCTCCTTACCGTGTCAACCCCGAAGAAACCAATGAAATACAAAGGCAATAAAGCATCTCATAGACCATGGACATGTGCGTGAAAGTTTGAGCCCTTATGCCGTCCTGGCCATTCTTGTGCCAAAACGAGATGGTAGTTTTTGTATGTGCTCCGATTGTAGAACTATCAATGCTATCACCGTTCGTTATAGGTATCCCATTCCACGCCTTGATGATATGCTTTATGAACTTAGTGGTGCCACTATGTCTTCAAAAATTGATCTTAAGAGTGGTTACTATCAAATACGCACACAAGAGGGTGATGAATGGAAAACCGCTTTCAAAACCAAGTTTGGCTTGTATGAGTGGTTAGTCATGCCTATGGGTCTCTTGGAAGCACCTGGTACCTTTATGCGTCTTATGAATCATGTCTTTTGCCCTTACATTGGTGTATTTATTGTGGTGTACTTTGATGATATCCTTGTGTTTAGGAAGTCTCTCAAAGAGCATGTCACCCATGTACGAACCGTTTTGTAAACTCTTCAAAAATAGCATCTCTATGCTAATATGGAGAAATGCCTTTTTGGCGTTGACAAGCTCGTTTTCTTGGGTTTTGTTGTTTCCTCTAAGGGTGTTCATGTTGATGAGTCCAAGATCAATGCTATCAAGACTTGGCCACAACCAACCAACTTGCATCAAGTGTGTAGTTTTCTTGGCCTTGCGGGTTTCTGTCGTTGCTTTGTGAAAGACTTTAGCACCATTGCTTCGCCTTTGCATGCTTTAAGCAAGAAGAACTCGCCTTTTGGTTGGGGATTATCCCAAGATACCGCTTTCAATGAGCTTAAGAATGTGCTTACTCATTCTCCCGTGCTTGCTTTACCCAACTTCGACAAACCTTTTGAGATTCATTGCGATGCTAGTGGTAATGGCATAGGGAGGTGTGTTAACGCAAGAGAATCACCCCATAGCTTAGTTTAGTGAGAAAATCTCCAGCGCGCAACTCAATTACCCCATATATGACAAAGAGCTATATGCTTTAGTCCACGTTTTGCATGAATGGGAACACTATCTTCGCCCTCATGAGTTTACCATTCATACTGATCATGAAACACTCAAGTATCTTAAGGGCCAAACCAAGTTGAACAAGCAGCATGCTAAATGGAGTGAATTTATCGAGTCTTTTCCTTATGTCATCAAGTACATTAAAGTTAAAGGAAACATTGTGGCGGATGCCCTTTCCCGCATATGCATGCTTGTTACTCAACTTGAATTGGATGTCATTGGCTTTGAGCATATAAAAGACTTGTATAAGCATGATCCTACTTTTGCTAGTCCTTATGCCAAGTGTTTGACGCACACCTCTTGGGAACGCTATTGTCGGATGTGGGGTTCTGGCAAACCCTTAAGGTTCGAACACTGGGGTGCGCGCGAAGTCTTTCCCTCCTACCAATCTACGCCCTAGCTCGCTAAGGTCTCGCGGACGAACTCGACGAACTCGAAACACAGAAAGACACGTGATTTATATTGGTTCTGGCCACCGTTGTGGTGTAATACCCTACTCCAGTGTGTTTGTGGTAGATTGCCTCTTGGGCTGATGATGAACAGTACAAGGGGAAGAACAACCTCCTGAGGTTGAGGTGTTCTTGTCTTAGCTGACTTGTGCGGGTGAGAGTGATCTACCTCCCCCTATGGTCGTGGCTAGCTCTACTTATATAGGCCCTGGTCCTCTTCCCAAATATTGAGCGAGAAGGAGCCAACAACGGCAGGAAAATTCGAAGGGGGACAACTAGTACAAGCTATTCTGACAAAAGTGCTCTTCGCCTGCGGAAGGCTTTGGTGGTGACGCCATCTTGGGCTCCACGATGACCTCCATCTTGCCGTCCTTCTGGTCCTGGTCCCGTTGCACCGATATGGCAACCTTTGCCTGATGCCTTGGTACTCTTCGCCTGTGCCTTCTTCCTTAGCATCAAAGAGGAAAGAGGGATGCTGCACGCGCTAGCGCCCGCCTGGTGTCGATCGTCATGGCTCACGTCACGAGAGCCGCGTGAGGTTTGCCCCGCCTTGATATCTCCGCTCCTCATGAGCCTTCCTGACAAGGCCGCTCCAGAGGAGGTCTTGCACCGTCCTCCTCGCGAGGCTTGGCCCCTCGCGAGGGTCTTGGATGCCTTGTTGATGAAGATGGGCCGTACAGCCTGCTGGCTTAGCCACGCTGTGGGCCTTAAGCAGGCAAGTCTGGGGACCCCCGTTCCCAGAACGCTGACAGTAGCCCTCGGGCCCAAGGTGCGCTCAGGCTTGGCTTCGCGGCAAAGCCAAGGGTCAAGTTCGGAGCACAACGGGCGCCAAAAGCCTGCGGCCTCGGTTGACGCATGGCGGCTGATTGGACGTGGGCATCTCCACTTCCCCAAGTTGCCTCAGCAACTACACAACTTTGACAGGTCCCTGCGACATGCAAGGAAAACCATCATTACCTGCGATCGTGGGAGGTGCCGGTTGGCCT
This sequence comes from Triticum dicoccoides, assembly GCF_002162155.2. Classification (NCBI taxonomy): domain Eukaryota; kingdom Viridiplantae; phylum Streptophyta; class Magnoliopsida; order Poales; family Poaceae; genus Triticum; species Triticum dicoccoides. Next base: position 335,908,022 of record NC_041386.1, read on the forward strand.
TCTCTTGCTATAAATGGGGAGGGGGTGGAGCCCCCGTCGCCCATCTCTTTCTCGCTCGCTTGCTTCTTCCTCCTCGCTCCATTGCTTGCAGTGCCACCAATGGCGCCACGAAGGAAGTTCTCCGCTGCCGAGAAGGGAAAGGCCCCTTGCGAGGGACCCGACTCCCCGGCGCCCAAGCGCGGACGCAGCCGCCCGCGCAAGCACGCCGTGGCCCACTATCGAGGTGGTGCCACGGCACATGGAGGGGGTCGTCCCAGCCTTGGTGATCCAGTTGACGAGGGGAGGCATGCTGTGGTGGCGCGGCCCCCCATCCGCGCTTGCACACGGCGAAGGTGTCGCCGGAGTTTGTCATCTGGTCGGAGAACCCGGCCGGCAACTGGCTCCAACTTCCGCGCTTCTTCGCCGGCAAACTGCCGGCCTCTGGTCCAGGCGGACTCTGGTTGTAGGCGGATGATTGCTGTAGCAAGGCCTCTTGGGTTGCGGTCGAGACTTCTGCCGCGGGCAACATAGCCCTGGCCCGCGGCTGGAAGACTTTCGCCCGTGCGCGCGGCCTGGGCAGGCGGTGCACCCTCCACTTCAAGTATGATGGTGGATCGGCCCTCTATGTGAGGGTGTTTGGGGAAGATGGTCGCCGCGCCGGGTGCTGCCCCGAGGCGAACGACGGTGAGGAGGTGCTCAGCCTTGGGGACGGTCGCGATGAGGATGAGGGCGAGCCTGCCCTCGGCGGCGACCGTGTCCTGTCCAGCTACGGTGGCTCTTCCTCCAGTGACAGCTCCAGCAGTGACGGCTACGACCAGCCGCCACGCCACCGCGCTCGCTTTGAAGGTGGCAGTGGGTCATCCCGCCGTCGCGCCTCCGTGAAGCGCGAAGAAGGATCGGGCTAGGCTCGGGGTGCCACTAGGGGTCTGCCTCCACGGATCGCTGAAACGCTACTTTTGTTTTGCTCTTTTTCCTGCATCAAGAATGAAACCAGTATGGGCCCAGAGGGGCGTGTACCGAACTATGGTTCCTCGGTTATTGCACTATGCGTGTTGTTCCCGTGCCGTGTCATTATTTCGCGCAAAGATAACTTAACCTGGTATATTCAGGACGCCCTCTTCCTCACGAGGCGCTTATTTCCTCGTGTCCATCTTGCCTTGGTGGCTTGCATTCGCTCAGGAACTGTGAAAACTCGTTAGGAAGTGCGTTAAAAGATTTGCCGTTCACCCTGGCCTTGACATGGCACTTTGTATTGCGGTACCCAAGGGACACGGACTAGGAGAGGTGTGCCAGCTTTTGGGGCTCGAACGAGGGTGGCTCGCGAGAAGGCAAAGGAGAAAAAATGCTTGCGAGGGCACCTGCCTAGCCCCCTCGGGAGGCATGCGAGAGAGAGAACACGAGCAAACCCGAGCCGGAACAATGCAGTGACAGGTGAGGGAATCAAATCAGCAAGGAACGCCAGGGCAAACTTCGATTAAGGAAAAGCGAGACAACTAAGGAAAGCAAATGAAAAGCCGCGTCCAGCACCTAATCTAGTCTACAAGTCTTCTCACCACCGCGGAGCTAAGTGCTACCACTAGACGTGGGCGGGATCCCCAGGGCCTGAGACCGGCGCTCCTGAGACTCCGGGGTATGTACAGCCCCAACTCACTATTACATGAGAGTGTCATGGGCGGCGATTCTTCACAGGCACCGGGCCTTCTTCATAGGCTCTAGGCCTTTCTTCACAGGCTCTGGGCCTTGCTTCATGGGTAAAACTTCCGGAGGTGCTGGATGTTCCAGGTGTTTTGGATAGGTACCCCGTCTTGTGTCTCCAGGCGCACGGCGCCGGGCCTGGAGATGTGGACGAACTTGAACGGGCCCTCCTACATTGGTGAAAGCTTATGCAGCCCTTCCCTGGAGAGGACCCGCCTCAAGACTAGGTCACCCATCTCGAGTGTCCTGGAGCGGATGTTGCGGTGCTTGCCGGTACCTCGCCGCCTGTAGTGCAGCTTCGCGGCGACGTTCCTCCCCCTGTTGCGTCTCATCAAAAGCCAGGACCCGTGCGGAGCGATGCTTGACCTCATGAGGGAGGACTGCTTCTGCTCCGTAAACGAGGAAGAATGGGGTTTCGCCCGTTGGCTTGGTGGCGGTGGTGCGTATCGACCACAGCACGGACTGGAGCTCATCGTGCCAGCCCCTGCCACAGGCTTCGAGCTTCTTCTTGAAGGTCCTGGTCTTGAGGCCCCTCAGGACCTTGGCGTTGGCGTGTTTGGCCTGGCCATTGCTCCTGGGGTGTGCTACCGTGGCGTAGCAGATCGGCGTTCCAAGGTTAGCACAGTAGGTTTTGAACAGGTTGCTAGTAAACTTCGAACCGTTATCTGTGATGATGCGGTTTGGGACCCCGAAGCAGCTCACGAGGCCATTGACGAACTTGACAGCCGAGTCGTCTGGGATGGTACGGACGGCTTCTACTTCCGCCCACTTGGTAAACTTGTCGATGGCGGCGTAGTGATAGCGGTAACCCCCTGGCGCCCGAAGGAACGGGCATAAGATATCCAGACCCCAGACCGCGAACGGCCATGTGAGCGGGATAGTTTGAAGGCCCTGAGCAGGCTGATGGACTTGCTTGGCGTGGAATTGGCAAGCTTCGCAGGACTTCACCAGCTTGGCTGTGTCACTGAGTGTTGTAGGCCAGTAGAATCCAGTACGAAACACCTTGCTGATGAGGGTTCGTGACAACGAGTGGTGTCCGCAGTCCCCACCATGTATGTCAATCAGCAACTCTCTTCATTGATCGCTGGTGATGCAGCGCAGCATGACATCGTTCGGTCGTTTCCTGTATAACTCACCGTCTTGGATACAATATGACGTGGCTTGCCGGGCCACACGCTCCGCGTCCTCTTCCTTCTCCGGCAGCGTCCCGTGCGTCAGGTAATCCTTGAATTCCTTGGTCCAGCATTCCTCCTGGGGCTCGAGTGCCAAGAGCAGCCGAGCTCCTGAGGTCGGGCCACAAGCTGGGGCTCCCGTGGCTGGAGGCTGTGGGAGCTCCTCTCGAGGCTGAATCATGCTTGAAAGAGGTGGCGTAGCTGATGGCTTGAAGTGCCTCTCCTCAAAGACACCGGACTCCTGTGGTTGCCGCTTGGATGCTCTCCTGGCAATGTCGTCGGCTTCCTTGTTGGTGCCCCGGGGCACATGTTGCAGCTCCAGGCCCGAGAATAGCTTCTCCATCTTGCGCACCTCCGCGAGGTAGGCCTCCATATGCTTGTCCTTCGGCTCATACACTTTGTTGGAGAAGTTGACGAGGAGTTGCGAGTCGCCTCTGACGGTGAGGTGCTTTAACCTTAGAGCCGCCGCAGCCTTCAGGCCAGCTATGAGGCCTTCGTATTCTGTGATATTGTTGGAGACCTTCTCGCCGTGCTGAAAGCAGAGTTGCACGACGTAGTAGAGCTTGTCCTGAGTGGGCGAGATGAGCACTGCTCCATCCCCCGCGCCCTGGTGCGTGAAGGCGCCATTGAAATACATGACCCAGCTATCTGGAGGTTCGGTTCCTAGGGAGGTGGACCGGTCTTCTCCTTCCTGAAGTGTCGGGGCATCCGTCCATTCTGCCACAAAGTCAGCGAGCATGGCCTCCTTGATGACCCTGGTAGTGATGAATTCCAACTGGAATGCTTGCAACTCGATGTTCCACTCAGCGACCCTTCTGGTTGAGTTTGGGCTCCTGAGTACCCTCTCCAATGGGTAGGCTGAGACGACCTTGATGGGGTGGCCCTAGAAGTAGTGTTGCAGCTTGCGTGAGGCCACCAGGAGTGCGAGCAGGGAGTTTTTGGGGCATGGGGTAGGGTGCCCTCGCGTCCCACAGTACGGTGCTGACGAAGTACACCGGGTGTTCGACAAGGGCTGGCACATTGCTGAGGCTCGGGTCCTACGGAGATCGAGGCATATCCTGAGGTGGAGGGATTCCTGAGACCTGACTGTCCTCAGGAGCTGCTGCGATGTCGCCCTGCTGAGCTTGGTCTTCCACCGCTGATGCCTTTGCCGCGCCTTCCTGACCCTGCGCTACTTTAGCTCCGGCTCGGCGCAGCGCGCCCTTGGCTTGGCGCTCCTCCCAAACCTCCACCAGGGCCGTGCTGGCGGAGTACGGGGTGGCGGAAAGGTAGAGTACCAGAGGCTCGAGAGGCCATGGTGCTACCATCACCTGGGGGCTAGTTAGGTATTTCTTGAGGTCTTGGAAGGCCTAGTCAGCCTCCGGGGTCCACTCAAACGGGCCCTTCTTCTTCATGAGCTTGAAGAAGGTTAAGGCGCGCTCTCCTAGTTTGGAGATGAAACACCCTAACGCGGTCACCTGCCCTGCTAGCTTCTGCATCTCTTTGAGGGTTTGTGGTGGGCTCATGTCCTTGATGGCCTTGATCTTCTCTGGGTTGGCCTCTATCCCTCTGTGGTATACCAGTAATCCCAGCAGCTTGCCGGAGGGGACGCCGAACACGCACTTCTCCGGGTTAAGCCTCAAGTTCACTTGGCGCAGGCTCTCGAAGGTCTCCTCCAAGTCTTGAATTAATGTCCTCGCCTCGCGAGACTTGACCACTATGTCATTGACGTAAGCCTCTGTGTTTCTCCCGAGTTGTCGCCCCATGGCGATGTGCATCAACCGCTGAAAGGTCGCGCCCATGTTGCGCAACCCAAAGGGCATGCATGTGTAGTAGTACACCCCACATGGTGTCAGGAAGGCTGTCTTCTCCACATCTTCCACCGCCATCTTGATCTGATGATACCCTGAGAACGCATTCAGGAAGCGCAGCAGGTCACACTCGATGGTGGAGTCGACAATCTAGTCGATGCGCGGGAGTGGGAATGGATCTTGGGGGCAGGCTTTGTTAAGGTTGGTGAAGTCGACGCACATCCGTTCCTTCCCACCTTTCTTCGGCACTACGACGGGGTTCGCTAGCCATTCGGGATATCGAACTTCTCGGATGGCACCTGCCACCTCCAGCTTGCGTGTTTCTTGGATGATGAAGGCCTGCTTCTTAGTGGACTGTCGTCTTGCTCGCTGCTTCACGGGGCGTATGTTGGGGCATACCCTTAGATCATGCTGAATCACCTCCCTCGGGACCCCTACCAGCTGATTGGGCTCCCATGCGAATATCTCCTTGTTCGCGCGCAAGAACCTCATCAAGGCTTCTTCTTGTCCCGGGTCGAGGCCGGCTCCTATGGTAATGGTGGCTCCTGAAGGCCCGGCCTCGTTGACCATCACCTGTTTGGTTTCTGCCTTGTCTTGGGTGAACAACTGCTTCTTCTTGGTAGGCGCGGCCTCCTTGGCCTCGGGGGTACCGGCGCCGGCGGGCTGTGCTGCTGTCGCGGTCTTGAAGGCGAGCCTGAGCACCGTCACAGCCTCCTTAGTGTCCCCCTTGATGGTGAGGACGCCCTTGCTCCTTGGCATCTTCATGAGGTTGTAGGCCGGGTGACTCGCCGCCATGAACTGAGCGAGAGCCGCGTATCCGAGGATGGCGTTGTACGAGAGACCGATGCGAGCGATTTCGAAGTCCACCAGCTCGGTGCGGTAGTTGTCGCATGTGCCAAAGGTGACACGGAGGCGGGTCTGCCCTCGAGAGTGGGCAGCTCCACCACCCACTCCCGAGAATGGCTTGCCGAGGCCAAGCCGCTCGAGCGACACGTGAAGAAGGTTGAGGGCTTCTACGGAGAGCAAATTGAGGCAAGCACCACCGTCGATGAGGGTCTTGGTAATGACCACGTAGCAGATGGTGGGCGTGCAGAGCATTGGGAGCATTTCGGAGCCGGTGGTGGAGTCAGGGTGGTCTTCTGAGCTGAAGGTGAGGTCGGCCTCTGGCCCAGCCCAACCCGGCGGAGCCCCCAGGCACTTGGAGGTGGCCCTGATATGACGGAGGAACGGCTTGATGTGGCGGTTTGAAGGTGGTGCTTGAGAGCCGCATAGCAGGGCCGCGACTGCGTGGTGCGCCGGCACCGCGTAGTGAGCGGTGAAGAGGTCGCGGAGTTCCCCCTAGGAGGCCACCGTGGATCTCGGGAGGTTGAGAAGCCAGGCGCGCGGCTCGCGGGCGAGGGCCATGGGGAACCAGTTGGCCATGATCTTGTCGTTGCCTCCGGCTTCGAGGACAGCCTCCTCGTATGCCCGCAGGAACAGTGTCGGGTCTGCCGCGCCGTCGTAACGCGGTGACATCTCCGGTTTGAACTTGGTCGGCCACCGCACTCGTCGTAGGGTGGGGGCCAGGGCTTGGTACCTAGACGTCCCGCTGTCGATTTCGGCCACAGAGGTGGATGGCAGGGCACTTGCCATGGTGGTGAAGTGCAGCGGCGTGGTGTGCAGCTTGGTGAAGAGGAGCTCCGGTACACCCCTACCTAGCGCCAAATGTAGGATGTGGGGTTCCGCCAAACCCTTAAGATTCGAACACTGTGGTGCACGCCAAGTCTTTCCCTCCTACCAATCTACGCCCTAGCTCGCTAAGGACTCGCGGACGAACTCAACGAACTCGCAACACAGAAAGACACGGGATTTATACTGGTCCGTGCCATCGTTGTGGTGTAATACCCTAATCCAGTGTGGTGGTGGTGGATTGCCTCTTGGGCTGATGATGAACAGTACAATGGGAAGAACAGCGTCCTGAGGTTGAGGTGTTCTTGTGCTTGGCTGACTTGTGTGGGTGAGAGTGATCTGCCTCCCCCTATGGTGGTGGCTAGCTCTAATTATATAGGCCCTCGTCCTCTTCCCAAATATTGAGCGGGAAGGGAGCCACCAATGGCGGGCAAATTCAAAGGGGGACAGCTAGTACAAGCTATCCTGACAAAAGTTGTCTTCGTCTGCGAAAGGCTCTGGTGGTGACGCCGTCTGGGCTCCACGATGACCTCTATCTTGTCGTCCTTCTGGTCTTGGTCCCGTTGCACCAATATGGAAACCTTTGCCTGATGCCTCGGTAGTCTTCGCCCGCGCCTGCTTCCTTAGCATCAAAGAGGAAACAAGGACGCTGCACGCGCTGGCGCCCGACTGGAGCCTGCCTGGTGTCAATCGTCATGGCTCACGTCACGAGAGCCTCGTGAGGTTTGCCCCGCCTTGATATCTCCGCTCCTCGTGAGCCTGTCTGACTAGGCCACTCCAGAGGAGGTCTTGTGTCGCCCGCCTCGCGAGGGTCTTGGATGCCTTGTTGATGAAGATGGGCCGTATAGCCTGCTGGCTTAGCCACGCCGTGGGCCACAGGCAGGCAAGTCTAGGGACTCCCGTTCCCAGAATGCCGACAGCTATTACATAAAAGATGGATATCTTATGAGAGCTAACAAGCTTTGCATCCCCGAGTCTTCTCTTCGTTTGTTGCTTTTGCAGGAATCTCATGGAGGAGGCTTAATGGGACATTTTCGACAAGACAAGACGTTCGCCGCGCTCTCGAAGAACTACTTTTGGCCCAAGATGTTTCGCAACGTCAACCGCTTCACCAACCGATGCTATACATGTCGCAAAGCTAAGTCCAAAGCTCAATCCCATGTCCTTTATATGCCTCTAAAAATTCCATATCAACCATCGGAAGACATTAACATGGACTTTGTACTTGGTTTTCCTAGGACTCGAAATGGTAAGGATTCGGTATTTGTCGTTGTGGACCGTTTCTCAAAAATGGCACATTTCATTCCTTGCAACAAGATAGACGATGCTTCACATGTTGCTACTCTCTTTTGTAGGGAAATATTGCATCTACATGGAGTGCCAAAGACGATCGTCTCGGACCGCACGTCAAGTTCCTAGCTACTTTTGGAAGACCATATGCGCCTAGATCGGAATCAAGCTACTTTTCTCCATGGCGTATCATCCACAAACCAACGGCCAAACGGAAGTTACCAACCGCACACTCTCCGCTCTAATTTGAGTACTCATCAAGAAGAACATCAAGGAGTCGGAGGAGTGCCTACCTATCGCCGAGTTCACCTACAACCGAGTAAGACACTCAACAACCAGCAAGTCTCCCTTCGAGGTCCTCTATGGATTCAACCCTTTGTCCCTATTGGACATTCTCCCTCTACCAATCCAAGAGCGCATCAATTTGGATGCAAGTGCACGTCTGACTCATCTCAAGAAGGTGCGTGAAGATACAAGACATACTATCAAGCGCCAAGTACAACAACTTGCGACCAAACTTGATGTAGGGTAGAACCCTAATCGCCCGATCTTTCTCGAAAGGAGCGGATCCCGCGAAGAAGACAAAGAACATGAGGGAAATCACGAGGGGAAACATGAGAAAATGACTAAACCAACAAGAAATAGTCACACATATGCTAGATCCTCGAGTACATAAGAGATCACACGATCCAAATCCAACAAGGGACGATAGAAAGGGTAGCCAGTTCTTCTCCGTGAGGAGGTCTTGAATCCACAGGGGAATCTTCCCGTAAAGGGGTCTTGAATCCAAGGTGGATCTTCTCCGAAGAGGGTCGCGGTCTCTCTCAAGGAGTATATCAGATATGGATGAGCGATGCTCTATCTCACGAATGAGCTAACACAACTCTAACCCTAAAACATAGGTGGAGGGGCAGTATATATAGTCTAAGGGCGAAGGGGCACATGGGCCATGGCCCAGATGCGCTGCACGAAGGCAGGGGGGCCGGATGTCCGGGCCTTCCCAAGACGCCGGATGTCCGGGCTGGCAGGGTCCAGCCTTGTTGCTCTCTGGAATGACGGGGTCCGGATTTCCTGGCTGGAGGCCGGATGTCTGGGGTCTCGGATGCGCCGGATGTCCGGGCTGGTCGCCGGATGTCCGGGCTGGTCGCCGGATGTCCGGGCCCTCAAGACTTGGATGCTGGCTCCTTGCTGCTAGTGACACTTCCAGGGGTTGGATGTCCGGGTCCTGGGAGCTATCTCCGTCTTCTTTCATCGTTGCTTCCATGCTTCGCTCGCAGATGGTGTAGTTGTTCCTCGGCGCTTGCACTCCTCCTCGTAGTCCGTAGTGTTCCGACAATACCTATGCATGCACACGAGAGGGGTGTCAAGTAGTATACCATCCTCGAAGGGGTCAAGTGAGCACATGTAAAGGAGAAGATACACCTTTGGGTATGTCAAGTAGATGTCGCACGTCTCACTCGCCAAATGGACTCTTGACATGGTGATTTCCATAGGATGCTCTGCATCATCTCCCCTCCCTTCGGAAAGATCCGACCTCGGATCGAAAACCAAATCACCATGGGAAAGAGATGGCTTCGCCGTGTAGAAGTGGACGTTCACCAAGCACTTGTCATCTTGAAACTCGAAATGGGCACTCTCAAGTGTCGCACCATCTTGTGGTTCATTCAAAAGGAGTAAGGACAACAAACACTTGGAAAAACAAATGTGGTTAGCGTTAGTGCTAAACCAAGCATTCAAGAGGTGAGTGACCAAACAAGTGTCGTCATCATGCAAAGCATATGGTGCGACAAGGGATTGTGACATGGCATGTAAGCATATCAATCGAGCACAAGCAATGATACATGGGGACAAGCATGTAAATGTGAGGTAGTGATGCAAATATGTGTAACAAAAGAATAAGCATCTACCTCAAAGTCATAGCAAGCATAGGCAAATCGCTCAATGAAAGATCTATGGTAGGCATAAGAATCATTCACAACACCAAATAAAATGAAGTGTCTAAACATATGGGTCAAGTGCAAGACAATCCAAACATAATGTGCATGGGGTGTAGTGAATATCGTGTGGCACTCAACACAATGGAAAGAGCAATTGTTCATCATGTGTGAGGCAATCAAGGCAAGCATGTAGCAATCAGTGGGACATGGCATATGTGAAGTGGTGACATTGTTGCAACCAAACATATGAGAGGAGCAAGTAATCCAAGAATTGGATGCATCACACAAGGCATATATATCATGATGCATGGAATGGTGAAAATGACAAGTCAAAGCAATATCTCTAACAAGTGTGCAATCAAGGGGTCCAAGATGAATAATAAGTCTCATGGTGCAAGCAACACAAGTACTATGATCCGAAATATCCATGCTCATGGTTTGGGGGTTCTCAAAAGAGAAGGATATCACCTTGAAAGCATGTCCTTGTGCATCCTTCACAATGATGAAGTACAAGCAAGTGAGATGTAGAATCGTCGTGGTAGGAGGTGGTTCGCTCTCAAGAGCTCGAATGGTCAACTCACGTGACGTGGAAGTTGACATGAGGTCCAAGTTTCTTACACATGAACAAAACAAGGCAAAGAACGTATGTGCATGGCAAATAAACACATCATCCATCATGATGGTTCTCTTCTCTTGCACATAACCATTAGAAGCACAAGTGCATGAATAATATGATGCATCAATGGCTATATTCATGGCACTAGGTATATGAAGAAAAGAGGTAAGACAAGCATGCTTCACAAGGAATATGTCAAAATCTTCAAACATATGCGAGAATGCTATGGGGACAATCTCATTAGCAAGACTAAAATCATTGGTGCACTCAATACATGGGAAATCATCTAGCATGATAGAGGCAACACACGGAGATATATGACAAGAAGCAATAAAAATCATGTAAAAAAATGTAGATGGTTGTCATCAACCGCATGAAGGAAGCAAGTATGAATTATTGGTGATGCAACATAAGCAAGCATAGTAATCAAGGCGTGTAAACTAGTGGAGCGAAGATGCAACACACTAGAGGAAATCATGGCAATCATGTCATGAGAGAAAATAATAGGCATAGGAAATGCATATGACATATCGCAAGCATGAACACAAAGCAAGGTGAAAGTATCATCATAGGCATGGGGCAGAAAGCAAACATGGCAATAACAAGCAATATCTCCACCAAGCTTGCAAATACACATACAAGTATGACAATCAGTCATCATGTGTAATGCAAAGCATGCGTCACAAATGCATGGCAAAGGCATAGGAATGAACATATCATGCAAAGTGAACATCGCAAGATGGGCATATAATATGTAATGGACAATAACCCATAGCCAATGAGGGTCATGTAGAACAAATGTGTGAAGTCTTTGCGTGAAGAGAGCGGTGGGAAAGACAATCCATGGGATCCCAAGTCATCGTTGCTCTCTAGAGCTCGTTTTGTCAACTCGTGGGATTGCGAGGTTGACAAGTATTCATGGGTACCTACACAAAAGAAACACAAACAAAATAAATAATGGGTGTGGTAAATGTACACATCATCCATCATGATGTGTATGTGCACGTGAGAGTTAGTACAAGATAAGCATCACTCAAAGAAATTTGATGCATGGTATAAGAACATGTCATCCATCATGAAAGAATAGTTATCATGTATAACACGATGGGGACACAAATTGAGCATACAAGTATAAGGCACAACAATAGCATTTTTATTCATGGGGAGCATATTGTGCACACAAGTATTGGGATGATGCAATGAATGGGATGAATGTAAATCTCCTAAAATGTATGAGGAAACTATGGGGGTCTCCTCATGAGCAATATTGGAAACATCACATGGAGTAAATGGACAACATCCAAAACAATGCATATCCGATGCTAGGTGGTCATGGCATGGCATATGAGATAAATGATGCAAAGGGAGCATGATGTGACCTAGAGAATTGTCACAAGAAATCCTATGTAACATGGCATCACAACTAATAGACTCCACATGGCAATCATCACAGTCATCATAAATGGGTAAATCATCGCATGGGGAAGTCACACTAGCATGAAGCATGGAAATAGGTTGATCAACATCATGCAAGCAATCAATGTCATGATAGTCCACTAGTGGGAGAAGAGCATCACCTTCACCTATGTTACCTTTGTCATTCCAGTCAAGTGGTGTAGGTGAGATGGGAAAGACCAAATGGTGGTCATCTTCATCTTGATGGAACTATATGAGGGGTGCATCATATTCCACCATGGCCATCGTCTTGTCCAAAGGGAGGATGAAGTCATCGCGAATCGGTGCGTCATCATAGATGGGACCTAGCACCAAATGAGAAGACACAATAGAGGTAGAGGTCAAGTCGTTAGTGTTGAAAGTGGCCTCACATGACCTATCAACTATCTCACCCTCTCTATGCGGTGGTTCACTCACTTCCTCAAAGTAGGTGCGCTCAAACTCACATATGGTGGAGTCACTCATCTCACTCAAGAGGTGGGGGTTGTGGATCTCCTCACATGGGAATTGTGGAAACACATCATATTTGGGGCTAGTGCTGAAGTCACTCTCACTCTCAATATGGTGGCTAAAGTCACTCAAGTCATCACAAGTCGTCATGGTCGAAGGGAAAATCCCATGCTCAACCGCCTTGTCGTCGTTGCTGTGGATGAAGGCCGAAGATGGCACATCATCACTCTCGCCTCCTAAGATGGAAGCATCATCCTTGCTCATCACCATGTCGCTCGCCTCCAAAGCTTGGTCCTTGATGGTCTCCATAGTCGTAGTCGTCGCTGCACCATCTTCAAAAAGAGTCAAAGTAGACTCGGCATCATCAATGCCACAAAGAGGGATGGCGGTGAAGTCGAACTTGGGAGCATCGTCTTGGAGCTCGTCGGGCTTGGACATCATGGTGGTACTAGCCTCATGCTCGTTCTCATGGAGCTTGGTCCTCGCGAAGTGAGCTTGGGGTGGAGAAGCTTTGGCGTTCATGAGTTCTTATTCCGCCTTGAGAGCACCAATGTAGTTGTCGTCGAGGGACTTGTAGTTCTCGAGGAAGATCGTCTTGGATATGTCGTTGTGTAATCCCATCATGATGTGGAACTTCATCAAAATGGGGTCGTCCACGCCGGCTCATCGCAAGGAAATCTTCATCTCCTTGAAGTACTCGTCGATGGACTTGTATCCTTGGATGGTGTTCTCCAATTGGCGTTGAAGTTGTTCCATGTAGGTTGGAGGCACGAACTCTCGCCGCAAAGCTCTCTTCATCTTGGGCCAACTCATGTCGTAGCTCTTCAAAGGTGTGTGAAGCCACCATGTGGACACATAGTCCTGGAAGTTCCTTATGGCGCACTTCACTTGATCTTCGGGAGGGACTTGATGTAGCTTGAGGTAGTCGTCCATTAGGCGCTCCCACTTGAGATACTCCTCGGGTTCTTGAGTCCCATAGAAAGGAATCTTGTGGTCGGTGTCGAGGTCGTAGTAGCTTGTGGAAGTCGCGGACTTGAGCTTGGAGAGCTTCTCTTGAGCATAGTCTTGAGGTGCTTGTTGGTGAAGATGTCGTATATCCGAAGGTGAAGATGCCAAGGGAGATGGTGAAGTCATTGAGCGGTAGTTGGTGTTGAGCTCTTGACCTTCACGTTCGTGGTGGTGATGGTGTCGATGTCGATGTGACCTTGCTGGAGATGGTAGCTCGAAGGCATGTGCTCTTGAGCGTCTTCTCAAAGATGAGGAAGACCGCTTGTAGGACTTGATGAGGGATTTGATCTTCTCCATTTGAGCTTGCATCTTGGCGTCATTCGAGTTGTTCGTGGCATCGAACTCGTCGTTGTTGTTGTAGACCAAAGATGAAATGCCTTGCCTATCCATCACAAGACTCGAGCAAATATGAGTGGAGAAAGGAGAAGAACTATACAAAATATACCTTGACCGATTTTGAAGATTGATCAATGATCACTCAATGATGTAACAAGGAAATAGCACAATTGGTACCAATTCTTGTTGGTTTCTCACACCTACACAAATAAGGCTTATGGTGGAGCTCGGTGAGGATAGTGGCACAAAAATCTGATGCAAAATGTTAGCAAGAGTCAATAATGTTGAAAGAGATTCACAAATTCGCAAGTGAAACAAGTAGACCAATAGCAATATGTGGCACACGGAAACACACACACGGATAGATAAATGGGGTTGTGCAACCAAGGAATGAGCACAAAATGTGGAATCCACAGAAAACGCTCATGTTTCACAACTCAAGAGAGACGCTAGCACGATTGCTCAATAGGCGGATACGACACTTGTGCACAACCTATAAGATGCAAAATATATGAGTTTTCTATCCCAAGTATGCTATATATGCATGATGTTTCGGTGGTATGATCCAAGATGATCGGATATGACAATCTTATATGCGATGTGGTATGATGCTATGGCACTTCCTTACAAGCTTCTTTGCTCTTTCTCTGTTGCTTAAAATCTTTATTCTTTTTTTGTATGTGTATGGCCACTTTTGCACAATGCACGAACCAAGATAGCAATTTTGTGTATGCGAGAACGAACTTGAGACACAAGGGATGATATGATACCAATATGATATGGTATGTATGCAATGGAAGGTGTAGATCAGTAATGTGCAGAAGTAATGTTTCTGGCAATACTCAAATGGCTAGTCTCGATAGGCAAGTAACGCAAAATGGGCTAGAGGTTATCAATGCAATGGCAAGGAATATACAATGGAGGGATACCACGATACCAAGATGATATGGAGGTTACCGTCCATGTTGATGATGAGTGGCGGTGATCTTGATGGAGATACCAAGATAATGGAGACTCGTCCCTAAGTAGCCAAAACACCTTAGGAAACGAAAAAACCACGAACTCAAAATCTCAAATGTCAAATGGTGGTATCGGGATGTGGTGGTGGTTTTGTGGAAGCTCAATGGATTTGCGGAATGGCAATGATGGGTTGTGGAGTATGCAATGCAGAAATGGAGGGTAAGGTGGTGGATTATACACGGTGTCGGAGTTGGAATCACGGTCCCTAAGTAGCCAAAACAGCTTAGGAGACACAACTCACAACACAACAAAATTGGATTAAGTCGGGGTGGCGGAAGTATATGGTGGGCAAGTCTATGCGGAAGTGATGGTGGTTGATGAGGAAGCAACCGTCCCTAAGTAGCCGAAACACCTTAGGAGACTCGAATCACTACTCAAGCAACCACATATGCTATAAGGAACAAAATTGCTTAGGATGCGGAAGTCGGTGGTGGTTATGCGGAGGTTGTGGTGGAAGCCCTAGGCAAAGATGCCAAAGTTCCAAAATTTGATGGAGTCAAATGTGACGCCCCGAGACCGTTGCGCCAGGTGTCTCCCAGTTATTTGCTGTTGTTGCCTTGTCATTTGTTTGCGTTCATGCATTTCATATCATCTCATCATGTGCATCTCATTTGCATACGTGTTCGTCTCTTGCATCCGAGCATTTTCGTCGTTGTCCGTTTCTCAATCTGACACTCCTATGTCCTCCGGCGCCCCCTTTTGCCTCTTTTCGTGTGTGGGTGTTAAACATTCTCGGAATGGACCGAGATTTTACAAGTGGCCTTGGTACACCACCGGTAGACCGTGTGTCAAGTTTCATGCCATTTGGAGTTCGTTTGATACTCCAACGGTTAACCGGGGAACCGTAAAGGCCTCGTGTGTGTTGCAGCCCAACACCCCACCAAAGTGGCCCGATAACTCATCCAAACCCCATCCATCCTCTCGGCCGTTCGATCACGATCGCGTGGCCGAAAACTGCACCTTATTTGGACTCTCCTACCTCCCCCTACCTATATATATATATATATATATATGTGTGTGTGTGTGTGTGTGTGTGTGTGTGTGTGTGTGTGTGTGTTTGTCTCCCTCTGATTTTTCCACGGATGAAACCCTAGCCCCGCTCCTCTCGCGCCGCCGGACAAAAATTCCCGCCGACGGACATGTCCGCCGGCCACCTCACTCCGACCAATGAGGGGACGCCACGTCATCACGCTGCCGCCACCTCACTCCGTCCCAACCATCCGCCGCCGCCACCCGCCCGCAGGACGCCCACGCCCGCCCGCGCGTTGCGCTCCTGCTGCACCGCCCGCTCTTCACCGGGACCTCGCGCCGCTGCCTCGTCGCCGGCGCAGCCGCCCGCCGCCGCGCGCCGCCCCGCCGCCGCTCGCCATCGCGGCACACTGCCACCGCCGCATCCTACTACCTCGTTGCCCGCGCGTCGCCACCCTCCTCCGTCGCTCGCCGGAGCTTCATCGCCGGCGTCGTTGTGTCGCCGGCGCCGCCGTGTCGCCGGAGCCAGATCCGGTCCCGGTGGATGAGATCCACTAGGACGTGAACCAAACGGCTCGCCTCGTCCTGGATCTCCTCGTCCTGCTCTCCCTCGTCCCAAGTTGACTTTTCCGGAGGTTGATTTTGTCTAAGTCCCACATCTGTGTATTTTTCATGCATACTTCGTCATGTCATAACTTCATGACCGTTGCACCCTTTTGTGCGCATGAGATATCAAAATGTTCATCAGGATGTGCTCTTAATTTTGTTCCATTGTGCCATGCTTGTTTGAGTCCATCTTGATTCCCAAATTAGTGATGCAAGAGTGCTATAAATGTTAGTTCCTGATTCTTATCAGTTTATGAGAATTTGTCATTTTTGCCATGATTATTGTGTGCTGCATATGGTCATGAGCTATACATGTGTTTTGGGCTATGCCATGCCATCTTTACAGGGGTGTATGCCATGTATCTTTGTGATCAATGTGGTGACTAGCACAAGCATGCAAAGTAGCTGTCGTGATATTGCTGATTTCAGGGACTTGGAATTTCACTAAGTCATTTCCCTGCTGTTATTTTAATGCCATGTATTCATGTTGCTACAGAGTGATCCATGCTTCTTTTGAGTATATTCAGTAAGGATGATTTGGACATATCGTTGTGCTCTATCCATCCATGTCCCTGTTTGAATTTCTGGAGTGCCCTAGCATGACGCAATCTGGCTCTACTTTTGCTATAAAATGTTCCTGGCAGATTCTTTACATGTTAATCAATTTTGCCAAGGTTGTTGTAGTTGATCCATGCATGCTATGAGATTGTTCTTGCCATGGTTAGCTTCTTGATCATGTCTTCTTGCTGGTAGTATGCTTAGTTTTTCATGCCATGCCTTGTTTTGAGTGCATCGAGGTCACAAACATGCCTTCATAATTTTGATTATGGCATGTCCTGTTTTCTGCTAAGTCTGAATCTGTTAACGAAACTTGCTATGTTTACCTGGGTGCCATCATATCTTCTGATCATTTTTGGCTTATGGTCAGTAAGGGACTTTTGTTATATGCTTCGAGTAGATTCATGCCATGCCTTGTATTGCTATGTTCTGTTCCTGTAGCATGTTGTTAGCTTGCTCTAAACATTGCTTCCTGAAGTTAATTCCTGATATGTTAGTATTTTCACTAAGTCTGTGAAGCTGATATCTTTTTCCCTTTTGCCATGCTTGTTTGAACCTGCTCTTGTGTGATTTAGCCGTAGCTCAGTGTTCATATTTTGTCAAGCATCTTGAGTAGATCACTGCCATGTGCTTTGGTGTTATGTTAGAGTGCAGTAGCTTAGTTTCTTGTTGCATTTTAGATGGCATCATGATGTTGATCGCAGAATTGTGCCATTCTTGTTTTGCTTGCCATTTGCAAACCGTGCATCTGATTCCGGTGATCTTTATATTGATTTCAACCGAAATCAACTCATCTTTCCAGCGGCACTCTTGGTTTGCCAAGTTGAGTCCTGGTTCAATGTTTTCCTTCTAGAGCTCGCATATGCATTGCATATCACATCCCGGATATCATGCCATGTTTTGCATCATGTTGCTTGCTCATTGCACCGTGGTTGATTGTGGTTTCCTCTGCTTGTGTTCTTGAGTTGGGTAGAGACGAGAGACGAGTTCGTGTTCGAGGAACCCATTGAGTATGCTTACAAGGATCAAGCTTTCGTCAACTCGGAGAACTTTGCAGGCAAGATGAGCATACCCTCGAATTCACTTCTATCTTTGCTTGCTAGTTGCGCGCTCTTTTGCTATGCCGTGATACCTACCACTTGCTATATCATGCCTCCCATATTTCCATGTCCAGCCTCTAACCCACCTTGCCCTAGCAATCCGTTGTTTGGCTATGTTATCGCTTTGCTCAGCCCCTCTTATAGCGTTGCTAGTTGCAGGTGAAGTTGAAGTTCGTTCCTTATTGGAACATGGTTATTGTTGGGATACCATTATTATATCTTATTTACTTTAATGCATCTATATACTTGGTAAAGGGTGGAAGGCTCGGCCTTATGCCTGGTGTTTTGTTCCACTCTTGCCGCCCTAGTTTTCGTCATACCGGTGTTATGTTCCCTGATTTTGCATTCCCAACGCGGTTGGGTGTTATGGGAACCCCTTGACAATTCGCTTTGAATAAAACTCCTCCAGCAAGGCCCAACCTTGGTTTTACATTTGTCTAACAACCTATTACCCTTCCCTTCGGTCGGCCAACCCAAGGGTCATCTTTATTTTAACCCCCTGGGCCAGTGCTTGTCTAAGTGTTGGTTCAAACCGGGCAGCCTGCGGGGCCACCTCGGGGCAACTCGAGGGTTGGTTTTACTCGTAGCTTGACATATCCGGTCTGCCCTGAGAACAAGATATGTGAAGCTCCTATCGGGATTTGTCAGCACATCCGGGCGGCTTTGCTGGTCTTGTTTTACCATTGTCAAAATGTCTTGTAACCAGGATTCCAAGTCTGATCGGGTCTTCCTCGGAGAAGGAATATCCTTCGTTGACCGTGAGAGCTTGTGATGGGCTAAGTTGGGACACCCCTGCAGGGTTTTGAACTTTCGAAAGTCGTGCCCGCGGTTATGGGCAGATCGGAATTTGTTAATGTCCGGTTGTAGAGAACTTGACACTTAACTTATTTAAAATGCAGCAACCGCGTGTGTAGCCGTGATGGTGTCTTTCCGGCGGAGTCCGGGAAGTGTACACAGTTCTTGTGTTATGCTTGAACGTAAGTAGTTTCAGGATCAATTCTTGATCACTTCTAGTTCACGACCGTGCTTTGCTTCTCTTCTCGCTCTTATTTGCGTAAGTTAGCCACCATATATGCTTAGTGCTTGCTGCAGCTCCACCTCACTACCTTTTCCCTACCCATAAGCTTAAATAGTCTTGAATGCGATGGCGTGAGATTGCTGAGTCCCCGTGACTCACAGATTACTTCCAAAACCAGTTTCAGGTGCCGATGATACTAGTGCAGGTGACGCAACCTAGCTCAGATTGGAGCTCGATGAAGATCGTGTTCGTTCTGTTGTTTCATTTTCCAGTTGTTCAATAGTGGAGCCTAGTCGGTGCAATCGGGGATCTTTTGCATTTGGGGTTGTCTTTATTTTGGTTCCGTAGTCGGACCTTGATTGTATTCTAGATGATGTAATGCTATATTTATGTATTTTGTGAAGTGGCGTTTGTAAGCCAACTCTGTATCCCTTTCTTATTCAGTACATGGGATGTGTAAAGATTGCCCCTCTTGCGACATGCCTACTATGAGGTTATGCCTCTAAGTCGTGCTCTGACACGTGGGAGATATAGCCGCATCGTGGGTGTTACAAGTTGGTAATCAGAGCCTTCCCCGACTTAGGAGCCCCCTGCTTGATCGAATCAATGGTGTTGTTGAGTCTAGAAAAATATTTTGAGTCTTATAGGATTATATATATCGGAGAGTAGGATTCTTTTTACTCCTCAGTCCCTTCGTCGCTCTGGTGATGCTTCCTGACGTAGAGTTTTGACTCTTCTCTTCTCAAATTTCACGAATTTTTTTAGGATCACGCGGGTATCTTGGAATCGTTCCAATGGTTTTATGACGAGAACATTGTTCTTGGTGCCTCCTGACATTTAGTGGTTGTGGCAGTGTCCCGGGGAGTTGAGCTCCGAGGTGTTGTCGTCACAATTTTATCATTGCTGTTTTGGAATACCTGAGCTCGCCGACATCGGAAATCTCTTTTATGCAGTTTTTGGTGAGATAACCTCGACGCCACCCAGTACTGGGCGGGAGTTCGGGAGTATTGCCATAAATCGTATAACGGATGCTTTCTGAAGGTTGAGGTAAATGATTTCCGAAGGTTTCTTGGTTATGTGCTGAAGGATGGATACAGCTGGATGTAGGATTTGTTAGTTTTCGGTGAGATATTATGCTTCCCCTGTATCCCCAACACCTGATTGCATAACCAGAAAGTTTAGGGAGTTTATAATTGGGAATTCAAGTATATCGTAGGATATCCTTCCAACAGACATTTGATACGACGTGGGGTCTATCTTATGTTTGTTTCCGACTTATTTTCCAAGCCAATCCTTTGTTTTTGTTTTGAGTTGTGGTAGTCGAGTTGCTTCGAAGTCAAATGTTGATTCCATACCTTTCCTAAGCGGTGTTCTCATATTCCTATTTGAATACTAATCCTTCTCATTTATTGAGATTGTTTTGTCAATTCTTTAAAACCGGTGTGATTCTCTTCAAGATGATCCTATCATTTTCCCATCCGCAAGATCAACTCAAAGTCTTCTCAATGTTATTTGTTTCATCCGTCCCCAAGTTGTCTTTATTTTTCCAGCCCTCCCACCCTTTTTCATCAAGGACTCAGACTTCTTAATCTAGCATCCATTTTTATTGCTGTGAAGTCTCTTCATTATTTTGCTTCAATATTCTTATCCGGTGATTCTCAGGAAGATGCTAAGGAAGCCACAAGTTCGTCACTCTTAACTCATTTTCTTCTCCGGTGGATTTAATTCAAGCTTTGTCGATCAAATCCTTTGCTCGGTTCTAATGCTTTCTCATGCCGGCGCACCTCGTAATCATCCACTTCTCGCTACTCAATTGTTTCGGAGTGCTCAAGATATCTCGAAGATTCGTGTTTCCACTCTGCTTTCGTTCAAGCTATTTGGAGGATGTTATCTCATTCAAGTCATTTAATTCAACCGATGCAATCTCTCTTTTCAAGCAATCGTTTCAACGGTGTTTATTTTGAGTGGGCCCTAACCCACAAGTCTTTTCCCAGGATCCTACCTGACTGTTCTAATCTTCCTAGAGTTACTCTCAAATTATTTTCCAAGTTTGACGTAAGAATGAATTATCATGAGTCTTATGTTTTTCTCCAAGATCTATCGAATTCTTTTCATCGTTGGCTCAACCTCTTCGTTTTTTATTCTTCCGGAGTGTCTAAATAATTCATGGTGGTGTTTCTCGTTGTCATTCTCAGATTTTGAAGACCGAAGAAGAGTTTTTCCTCCAAATCTTATCCGTTCTCTCAAGGATCCATGGTGCTAGCTTTACGCCATCCTCTCATAATTTTTTTCAATTGCGAGAATTCTTTTCACCCATCCGGAGCAATTCAGGAGTCTTTTCAGTTTGATTCTCCAAATACCATCATTTCGGGATTATTCATTCCAGCTTTCACCTCCCATTCTCCAAATCTTACTGGTGCATCATGCAAGTATTCTCTAGTCAGTTCATGATCTCTTCGTTCACTTGTATCTAAATTATCTCAAGTATCTTCGTTCATTTCCAATCCTTACGGTGGTTCATTCAAGATTTCTCTTCCGTCGTTATCATATACATTTATTCATTGTTTCAATCCTACCGGTGGTTCGTTCAAGATCTTCCTAAGTTGGCGCTATATCTATCTTAATGCTTTCTATGAGAATAAGTAGTATGCCAAATCCATTCCTTGTCATCAATCTAAATTGATGAAGGATACGCATAACATAATTCTTATTCTTGCTTCAGCCAAGTTATTGATTTCTTCTTTCCAGAGTTGTTCATCATATCACATTCTCGGTTCGACACGCTTCATCTTTTCTTTTTCGGAGATCCAAGTTTTCCGCATTATCTCGTCACAAAGCCCCATCATCGCAAGTCTTCACCTTGTGTTTTCAACTTCTCTTTCATTTCGATTGATCATTCTTCTGTTACTGGAGTTCTTCATGGAGGCTCTACATGATGGTTCATCAAGGATTTAATTCCTTCTCGAAGTGTTCATTGAGATTCTTTTCCGAGGAGCTTAAGTATTCTTCATCTTGCATTCCGAAGTGCAATTCATTCTACCTTATCTTTTGAGGTGGTGTTATGTCATTTTTGACAATTACTTTGTGTTTCATGGTTCACAAGTTGTCCGAAATGACATATTTTAAACCCATCATTTTCAATTCGTCCTTGAGATCCTTTGCAACCCATCAATCTCTTCATTGGAATTATCTTGGGTTATATTTCACCTAAAGCTTTCCATAAGGATTGTTGCTATTTATGGTGCTTATAAATGACCCAAGTTCTTCATTTATCCTCCCGGTGAAATAAGTTTCTCGTCTCCTTGTTTATATCAATCCAATCTATTGTTTTTCGTTAGTGGGAGAAATTCACCTCAAGATTTTGACGTGTTTCCATAAGCCCACAACAAGCTTACTCTTTTTGTTGTTGGTTTTCCAACAACTCCGTTCGACCTTTCTCCTAAAGATGCTTTTCAAGCTCATTTGAGGTAGAAGATGTTGTTTACTCCTCCGTTCTTTTGATTCCATTCTTACTTTTGTTCCGGAGGCATTGTGATGTTGCTCTCTTCGACCCATCATCTTGGTTTGTCAAGATCATGTTCGATTCCTCTCATTTACAATTGGAGTGCTGTCCAAATCATATCATTGTTATTCCTTCTCTACCTTGTTGTGACACCCCAAAATTTTGGCCTTGTTTTAATGGAATAAAATTTTGCCAGGATTTAAAACTTTGAATTTTTGAGCTCCATTTTGATTTTGTTTAAATCATTTCCTTCCCTGTTATGATGAGATTTTCCCAGAGAGAAAACTTTTCAAAAATGTTGTTGGACTTGTTTAACCTCTCAAGAAAAACTTTCCTTTTATCAGTGTAACTAATTAAATAATTAGGTTGCTTGATCTTTATTTTCTTGAAAAGGGTTTTCTAGGTTAAATGGCCATATTTGAACTACAACCATTTGATAAATTCACTTAAAATTCCCACAAAATTTGGAGATGTCATGTGATGTTTTTAAATCACTTTTATGCTAAAATATATTTCATTCATGAAATATTTTGAGCCCTACACTCAATTTTTCATCTCTGGTCCAGAGTGCTTTTTGCACTACAACCTATTTAAATATTTCTTTAAAACTTCTACAAAAATTACGGGAGGTCAGTAGGAGCCTATTGTTTCACTTTGTGCAAAAACCTATTTATGTTCTTTGAAAAATTTGAGTGAATCAACCTCATCTTCATTCTGGACCAACTTGATGGTTTGTACAGCAACCATGTTTTTACTTGCTCTTTAACCCTTGATCTTTTCTCCTACTTGTAGTCCCCCATGTTAAACCCTTAAGTCCAGGAGCATGCACCTTTTGGATCATTTTTGGTTCATGAAATAATGTCATATATTTCCTGTCCAGAATTGAAATTCTGCTAAAGTTACACTAACAAGTTTCTGCTTTTGACCAAATAACCTCACCACTCTCTCTTTCATCCACAGAGACTTCCATCTGGAGTTTTTGACCATTCCAAGACCTGCCTGAGTGCCCTTAGCATTTTGTCAAACACCTGGTGTGCATGGCCAATTTTGACATGATTTTGTCTTTGCATTGTGACCTTGCACCTCGGATCATACTAGCATGTCCACTAGGATTCCAGTTGCTCCTAACCTGGGTATGTTAATTGCCAGCCTCGACCGCGACCTCTAGCGTGCTCTGGCATCGTGTCGAACACGTCCCGTGCACGCCCGGAGCGCGAGCAGAGCGCGCGTATTGCACGACCCGCGCCCGAGCTGACACGCTGGCCCCACGGCTTTGGCCCGCTCTGCAGAACCTCGCCACATACTCCCCTTCTCACCACTACGCGCCAAGCCGCTCCTCGCCACGCCCGGCAAGCCAAGAGCTAGCCGCCGCCGCCGCCCAACAGCCCTGCGCCTTGCAGCGCCGCCCAAGCCACCCCGGCTCGCCACCTGCCCCTGTGAGCAGTGCGTGCTCATCCGCAGCTTCGTCCCCTAGCGCTCGTCGCCGCCACGTCGCCCTAGCCACAGAGAGGCGGTTCGGCGGAGAGCTTATCCACGGCCGCCGCGGAACCGACCTCGTCGCGCTATAAATGGACACCCCGAGCCCCTCTGAGCACGCACGCGACCTCAGACCACCCCTATGGCACTCCCCTAGCTCGCATTCGACCCGGGGAGGCCTCCTTCCTCATCTTCGGCAACTCCTGCCGCCGCCACCGCCCCGGCCAATCCGGCACCTCCAGTATTTCCCCCTCTCCGTTCTCTTCACCAAGAGCTTCCACATCCTCCCGTGAGCCTTTTCCCCTACTTGATTTTGATCGGGAGCCAACGCCGCCACAAAGTCACTTCGCCACCGAAGCCTTCTTCCGCCGCAGAGCTCGCCGCCGGCCGCTCACTCCGTCCCCGCCAACCCAACGACTACCGGGAGGACCGCCCCAACCTTACGGATCCATCCCCACCCTCGGGGGCCCGCGAGGAGCAGCCAAACGCCGGCGACGATCGCCGGAGCCCCGCTCCGCTCGGGCAAAGGAGGGAGACGACGCGCGGCGACTGGTCAAACCTGACCAGTGGGCCAGGCAGGCCCACTGTCAGTGACACCCCACGCCGCCCGTGTGGTTAAGTGGAGGCGTAAAGCCCCAAGTACGCCTCCTCTGCACCGAAAGCGTATTTCTATCTGAACCGTTTTCTTTTCTGTTTTATTTTAAATAACAGATTTGACCAAATCTTTGACTGGCTATAACTTTTTAAATATAACTCCAAATGAGTTGATTCTTTTTCCTACCTTCCTTAAATTTGGTCTAGTTTATTTCAAGATTTATTTGAAAAAATTTCAAACAACTTTTTGGTTCTGTTTTTGAAATGTGTTTTAATTCAAATATATTTTTAAATAGGATTTTGGGGAGAGAGAAGAAGCTTTCAAAAGTTTTGGAGAGCACCTCACCCCTCCACAACATTGAAGGCAAGCATTCTGAACCCCGGCATAATATTTTTGGTGTGATCTTTGATACATTTATAACACCACCGCATTTCGAAGGACTTGTTATTTCATGTGATATGATCATATGCATGGGTGCATGTTGTTGATTTCCATGCTGTTGGAAATGGATTCACTTGTGATGATAATCATCCTCATGTGCCTTGCATGCATACCGGCAGGAACCCGGGAAAAACCTTGGCCTTGGGTAGGCATGAGTTTGTCGCCGGTCTCCGTCGGGACGGTTATGTCTGGTATGGCATGGTAAGGTGATATGAGCGGTGACTCTGTTGGATGAAATATATTCGTCATGCTAATCATGCAGGGAATACTTGAACCTCCTGGGTCGACCGTAGATCGAGTCTTGTTCCAGTAACCCCCATACTTGTTTCATACTACCACTCGTCTCTATAGCAAGTAGAGTACGGTTCAGTAAGTTGTCAACCTCTTTCCAGCACACACCGTACAGAGAGGCCATGGTGGAAGATACCGGTTGTAGCTGGTAGGCAGGCCACCTGGTCGGGGGGCATGGGTGTTTCCGGTTGGGACCGAGAGGGGAGGCCACCCCTTAGAGCGCGCGATATAAATTTGATCCCATGCTACGCGAGGTTGTAGCCTCCCCACTTAGAGTTTGCTTAACAGGTGTCGTGGGTGATTCCAGACACGTGTGAGATAAGCTGGTGTGTGCAAGTTAGGTGTGTTTTCAACAAAAAGACCGTAGACGGAATTAGTCCCGATGGACTAAAGAGATCCGTTACTCGTGGGTAAAGAGTACACCCTCTGCAGAGAATAAACCTATTCGAATAGCCGTGTCCATGGTTAAGGATTACAGTCTGGGATGGGTCAGGTGTCGGTCTTAGTGTCGGTCTTCGGAGGTGAAACTGTTAACCAGAAAATGGAATTACTACTCGTGACTTGTGATATCTATGATGATTATTATTATTGTTGACTAACCCATGATATTATTGTTATTATCGGGTATCTCTGGGATGGTTCTACCTCCAGGGATATTCATTATGATTGTTTCTTTTCAAGCCCTTTATGTGGCGTCGCTCAGACGCCCGACTGTGGCATTTCTTTTAAAGCCATTTATGTGGTGTCGCTCAGACGCCCGACTGTGGCATTTCTTTTAAAGCCCTTTATGTGGCGTCGCTCAGATGCCCGACTGTGGCATTTATTTTAAAGCCCTTTATGTTGCTTCGCTCAGACACCCGACTGTGGCATTTCTTTTAAAGCCCTTTATGTGGTGTCGCTCAGACGCCCGACTGTGGCATTTCTTTTAAAGCCCTTTATGTGGCGTCGCTCAGACGCCCGACTGTGGCATTTCTTTTAAAGCCCTTTATGTGGCGTCGCTCAGACGCCCGACTGTGGCATTTCTTTTAAAGCCCTTTATGTGGCGTCGCTCAGACGCCCGACTGTGGCATTTCTTTTAAAGCCCTTTATGTGGTGTCGCTCAGACGCCCGACTGTGGCATTGCTTGTTATTTATTTCATAAATTTTACTACTACTATGTATTGCATTTTCTTTTTATAAATAACCGCCTGCACGCATCAGTATTTTATTTACTATTTTTGACTGACGTCATGAGCATAAAATATTTTCAGCACATCATTGTTATATTATACCTGTATTCATAATATTTGCGAGTACATTCAAAGTACTCACTGGCTTGTCCCTGGCTATTGTCTTGGCCAGATTATCTTGCACGGAGATGAGCGACGCGATGCCAGCCCCGGAACCCACTCAATGGAGATAGCAGCCTCGCGAAGATAGGAATTAACCTGGTCAGCTGTTCCCGTGGGAAATGGAGTCCCATAGACACTGATGTTTCACAACCCGCTTCCACCATCAACCACTAGAAACCATTTGTTGTACTCACAGGCCAGAATGGTCTTGTACTACATATTTATTTTTGTATTTTGCTTGGAATTTCTGTATCAAGTTGGAGCCTCATCAGCTAACAGTAATCCTGGGGCTGATGAGCACGACGGTCTTTTCTGGAAATTTATTACCCGGAAAACCCGGTCGTGGCAGACTTGGTATCAGAGCCAGGCTGACCATTGGCTAATCCTATCTTAGCCAGGTCAATAAACTAGGCAAACCAACCCACCAGACCTTAACCAAACCCCAGCCAAGCTTCTCGTGCAAGATAGCCACACAGTGACCCAACACTTTTGGCAGTCGGTGCCCAACCTATCAACCTAACCTGTCACTCATGCGCCAGTGACCGGCCCCTAAATAGTCCTTTCTCGCAAGCGTTCGAAGGAAGATTCCGTCCCCTTTTCCCTATAAAAAGGGGCGCGCTAACACCAAACCAGCACACACAGCCGCTACCCCAAACCGAGCCACTATGCCTGGACCTATAGTGCACAACGAAACCACAGCAACCAACCTTGGAGGTTTTGTGACCATCCTCACAAACCTCACCCGTCGTGCCTACGCGTTAGAGGAGCCACCAGAATATGTTGTGTATCAAGGACCCATGAGCGGTGAAGACCGCCAATTCTGGGCCACTGTGCACATTTACGGTAGGAGTCTAGCACCCGAGCGCCCCTACCGGTTCACCGGAGGAACAACATCCTTTGAGACACAAGCCATCCAGCTAGCCGCTCGAGAGGCTATAGTTCATCTCAGGCACTTGTCGCCCAGAGTTAACTGTCGCTCGTTCCACTACTATCCCAGACGTGAAGGGTATGGTAGACCACCCCAAGTTGCCAATGGAGATCACGAGACGGACCCTGCATTATTGCACCTAGTGCGCTATGTAAGTGCACTAGAGGCACTGTTCGACCAGATCACTGTTGATCTGATCGCAGCTCGTGGAGAGCTGGTTCGTCGAGCCCCGGCGAGAGAAGAAAACGGGCCCAACACCGACAACCCAGTCGTGCTGTTTGGACAACCGATCGAGACCCCGAGATCTGCCCCAGCCATTGGCCAAGGTGCTGCGATAACCCTAGAAGTGCTTCGTCGCATATTGGGAGCACACTCCAACGGGGTTGTGGCCAACAATCCCCGCGATGGTCATCATCACTACCCCGACCCTGCAGTTCCTCCGCCATCTCCGACTAATCCCGGCAGAGAGACATGTGGAGAAGCCTCGACATCCACCAGGCACGCCCGTTTAGACATAAACGAGGTAGACAAAGCCGTATGAGTAGCACCAAGTTTCAATGTATCCTCGCTTTGTAATCACGCGACCGTGTATATTAACGCAGCCTGTCGTTGTGCCTCTGTCTTAATAGTAGCCTTGCATAATTGGTCAGCGCATAGCTGCATATTTTTCCGGGCACAACTACTCAAAACCAACCCGACGGCAACCACAGTAACACATCTCTTTATGAGATATGTGTATCTCTGACACTGACCCGACCTTTGGAGCTAAGCTGGCAAATTTATTACCATTCACCACGGTGAAACGACCTGGCTCCATTGCTATATAAAGGCCACCTTGTGACCTTACCCAGCAACCCTCACTTTGTGCACAACACTCACGCTCTTTCCTGTCATGCCGAACCTCAGCATTCATCTGAGAACCCCAGATGCAACTCCAGGTAGCTTTGTCAAAATATTGTGGGATTTTACCCGCAGTACCATGGGTTCTACCCAGCCACCTCAGTACGAGCTGTTCAAATCAAGGATCACCCCATCCACCTTGGAATATTGGGCAGCAGTACACATTCCTCCTGTAGACCCCAACCAAGATCCAACGGAAGTTTCCTTCGTGGGGAAATCTATGCCAACCCCACACTTGGCCATAGAGGCTGCTGCGAAAGAAGCGATTGCTCGTCTTCGATCCGCAGTACCCTATGCCCGCGAACAAGGATATCATTACTTTCCGAGTCGTGCAGCACCCGGAGAAGTAATGTCTTTTGCCGGTGGACATATTGAGAGAGACCCAGTTCTGGCCAACCTTATCCAGTACATAATTGCTCAAGAGCATTTAAACCAGCGAGTGATGGATTATCTCCAGAGCCTCGCAGATTTAAATCCTCAGATTGCCATCGGCAGACCACTGAGACCCGACACGGAGAGACGCATACATCGACTGGTCAATCCACTGCCTCCAATTGAAGAAGAATGTATCCCTTTACCAGAGACATTTTATCAGGACCCCGCCCAATTACCATTTTCATTTTAGACGTCACTACTGTATTTGTTCTTTCCAGCATTTATTTATGTGTGTGACTTATGCGTAATACCCTGATTTTGTACGACGAGTCAATTATTTGGCTTCTGCTAATGTGTGTAGTTTTTGTTGTGGTTTATGCTCCTTTAAATTAACTGTTTTTCCCTCGCAAAACCCTGGAGTGAGATTTTCTTTTCCCTGAGTTGCTACATCTACACTTTCTCACGACGTGGATTATTTAATTTCACTCAGCACCACGAGCAGACTCACAACCATAATCATTCGGACACATACACTGTTTGCAAAACTTTGCAACGGTGTTACATCCAGCTAATCACCCCCTAACAACAGTTAGCACCCGGCACACCCCATCTACTCCTCATGATCACCACCACCGCGGAGAACCAACACCCGAGCCGCAGCATCACGATACTCGTCGAAGATTATCGCGCACAGGAGCACAGAGAGCCCCAGCAGTGTCGCCAGCCCTCCGCATATCAGGATCACAAACCAGTCCGGCATCGCCTCCGCCATTAGAGCCTCGACCGAGCTTCTGTAAGCAGTAATGGAGAAAGAAGGAGGAGGAGAAGTGAGGCCAGGTGTGAGGAAGAAGAGAGAGGCACCCCGGCCGTTTTTATAGCTCGAGCTCGGTGTACGGTGGGCGAAGTCCACCAATGCCGCTCGTCGCCGATCGCCGGTGTTCGGAGTCAAATCCGCGAGCAGTGCCGACAGCGCGCTGGCCCGCGAGGTGAGTGCACGCTGCACCGGTAGCTAGCACGCCGCACACTACCACGGTACGGCCTAGATGCCCTACACACTAGGCGTCGCCGGTGGAGAAAGCGCGCGGGAGAGAGGAGGAAGAAAGGGCCAGAGGGAGAAGAAGAGGAGACTGACAGTGGACCCCGGATCCACCTGTCGGCCAGAGAGAGCACTATGCTCTCGGGTACAACCAGCGTATATCTAAATTTAGGAGTTATCCTAAATTTATATCCAACGTAGAAATCACCCGTTTTTGTCCCGAACCGTAGACTTTTCCGCGCAGCCCCAGTTTTTCACACTGTTGTTTTTCACCACTTATTGCCCTCTCACTGTAGCCACATCGTCATTGCGTAATTATTTTCTTAACACCGCTTTTAGCAAAGCTCGAGGACGAGATTTTTTTTAAGGGGGTTAGTATTGTGACACCCCAAAATTTTGGCCTTGTTTTAATGGAATAAAATTTTGCCAGGATTTAAAACTTTGAATTTTTGAGCTCCATTTTGATTTTGTTTAAATCATTTCCTTCCCTGTTATGATGAGTTTTTCCCAGAGAGAAAATTTTCAAAAATGTTGTTGGACTTGTTTAACCTCTCAAGAAAAACTTTCCTTTTATCAGTGTAACTAATTAAATAATTAGGTTGCTTGATCTTTATTTTCTTGAAAAGGGTTTTCTAGGTTAAATGGCCATATTTGAACTACAACCATTTGATAAATTCACTTAAAATTCCCACAAAAATTTGGAGATGTCATTTGATCTTTTTAAATCACTTTTATGCTAAAATATATTTCATTCATGAAATATTTTGAGCCCTACACTCAATTTTTCATCTCTGGTCCAGAGTGCTTTTTGCACTACAACCTATTTAAATATTTCTTTAAAACTTATACAAAAATTAGGGGAGGTCAGTAGGAGCCTATTGTTTCACTTTGTGCAAAAAGCTATTTATGTTCTTTGAAAAATTTGAGTGAATCAACCTCATCTTCATTCTGGACCAACTTGATGGTTTGTACAGCAACCATGATTTTACTTGCTCTTTAACCCTTGATCTTTTCTCCTACTTGTAGTCCCCCATGTTAAACCCTTAAGTCCAGGAGCATGCACCTTTTGGATCATTTTTGGTTCATGAAATAATGTCATATATTTCCTGTCCAGATTTGAAATTCTGCTAAAGTTACACTAACAAGTTTCTGCTTTTGACCAAATAACCTCACCACTCTCTCTTTCATCCACAGAGACTTCCATCTGGAGTTTTTGACCATTCCAAGACCTGCCTGAGTGCCCTTAGCATTTTGTCAAACACCTGGTGTGCATGGCCAGTTTTGATATGATTTTGTCTTTGCATTGTGACCTTGCACCTCGGATCATACTAGCATGTCCACTAGGATTCCAGTTGCTCCTAACCTGGGTCTGTTAATTGCCAGCCTCGACCGCGACCTCTAGCATGCTCTGGCATAGTGTCGAACACGTCCCGTGCACGCCCGGAGCGCGAGCAGAGCGCGCGTATTGCACGACCCGCGCCCGAGCTGACACGCTGGCCCCACGGCTTTGGCCCGCTCTGCAGAACCTCGCCACATACTCCCCTTCTCACCACTACGCGCCAAGCCACTCCTCGCCACGCCCGGCAAGCCAAGAGCTAGCCGCCGCCGCCGCCCGACAGCCCTGCGCCTTGCAGCGCCGCCCAAGCCACCCCGGCTCGCCACCTGCCCCTGTGAGCAGTGCGTGCTCATCCGCAGCTTCGTCCCCTAGCGCTCGTCGCCGCCACGTCGCCCTAGCCACAGAGAGGCGGTTCGCCGGAGAGCTTATCCACGGCCGCCGCGAAACCGACCTTGTCGCGCTATAAATGGACACCCCGAGCCCCTCTGAGCACGCACGCGACCTCAGACCACCCCTATGGCACTCCCCTAGCTCGCATTCGACCCGGGGAGGCCTCCTTCCTCATCTCCGGCAACTCCTGCCACTGCCACCGCCCCGGCCAATCCGGCACCTCCAGTATTTCCCCCTCTCCATTCTCTTCACCAAGAGCTTCCACATCCTCCCATGAGCCTTTTCCCCTACTTGATTTTGATCGGGAGCCAACACCGCCACAAAGTCACTTCGCCACCGAAGCCTTCTTCCGCCGCGGAGCTCGCCGCCGGCCGCTCACTCCGTCCCCGCCAACCCAACGACTACCGGGAGGACCGCCCCAACCTTACGGATCCATCCCCACCCTCGGGGGCCCGCGAGGAGCAGCCAAACGGCGGCGACGATCGCCGGAGCCCCGCTCCGCTCGGGCAAAGGAGGGAGACGACGCGCGGCGACTGGTCAAACCTGACCAGTGGGCCAGGCAGGCCCACTGTCAGTGACACCCCGCGCCGCCCGCGTGGTTAAGTGGAGGCGTAAAGCCCCAAGTACGCCTCCTCTGCACCGAAAGCGTATTTCTATCTGAACCGTTTTCTTTTCTGTTTTATTTTAAATAACAGATATGACCAAATCTTTGACTGGCTATAACTTTTTAAATATAACTCCAAATGAGTTGATTCTTTTTCCTACCTTCCTTAAATTTGGTCTAGTTTATTTTAAGATTTATTTGAAAAAATTTCAAACAACTTTTTGGTTCTGTTTTTGAAATGTGTGTTAATTCAAATATATTTTTAAATAGGATTTTGGGGAGAGAGAAGAAGCTTTCAAAAGTTCTGGAGAGCACCTCACCCCTCCACAACATTGAAGGCAAGCATTCTGAACCCCGCCATAATATTTTTGGTGTGATTGTTGATACATTTATAACACCACCGCATTTCGAAGGACTTGTTATTTCATGTGATATGATCATATGCATGGGTGCATGTTGTTGATTTCCATGCTGTTGGAAATGGATTCACTTGTGATGATAATCATCGTCATGTGCCTTGCATGCATACCGGCAGGAACCCGGGAAAAACCTCGGCCTTGGGTAGGCATGAGTTTGTCGCCAGTCTCCGTCGGGACGGTTATGTCTGGTATGGCATGGTAAGGTGATATGAGCGGTGACTCTGTTGGATGAAATATATTCGTCATGCTAATCATTCAGGGAATACTTGAACCTCCTGAGTCGACCGTAGATCAAGTCTTGTTCCAGTAACCCCCATACTTGTTTCGTACTACCACTCGTCTCTACAGCAAGTAGAGTACGGTCAGTAAGTTGTCAACCTCTTTCCAGCACACACCGTACAGAGAGGCCATGGTGGAAGATACCGGTTGTAGCTGGTAGGCAGGCCACCTGGTCGGGGGGCATGGGTGTTTCCGGTTGGGACCGAGAGGGGAGGCCACCCCTTAGAGCGCACGATATAAATTTGATCCCATGCTACGCGAGGTTGTAGCCTCCCCACTTAGAGTTTGCTTAACAGGTGTCGTGGGTGATTCCAGACACGTGTGAGATAAGCTGGTGTGTGCAAGTTAGGTGTGTTTTCAACAAAAAGACCGTAGACGGAATTAGTCCCGATGGACTAAAGAGATCCGTTACTCGTGGGTAAAGAGTACACCCTCTGCAGAGAATAAACCTATTCGAATAGCCGTGTCCATGGTTAAGGATTACAGTCTGGGATGGGTCAGGTGTCGGTCTTAGTGTCGGTCTTCGGAGGTGAAACTGTTAACCAGAAAATGGAAATACTACTCGTGACTTGTGATATCTATGATGATTATTATTATTGTTGACTAACCCATGATATTATTGTTATTATCGGGTATCTCTGGGATGGTTCTACCTCCAGGGATATTCATTATGATTGTTTCTTTTAAAGCCCTTTATGTGGCGTCGCTCAGACGCCCGACTGTGGCATTTCTTTTAAAGCCCTTTATGTGGTGTCGCTCAGACGCCCGACCGTGGCATTTCTTTTAAAGCCCTTTATGTGGCGTCGCTCAGACGCCCGACTGTGGCATTTCTTTTAAAGCCCTTTATGTGGCGTCGCTCAGACGCCCGACTGTTGGATTTCTTTTAAAGCCCTTTATGTGGTGTCGCTCAGACGCCCGACTGTGACATTTCTTTTAAAGCCCTTTATGTCGCGTCGCTCAGACGCCCGACTGTGGCATTTCTTTTAAAGCCCTTTATGTGGCGTCGCTCAGACGCCCGACTGTGGCATTTCTTTTAAAGCCCTTTATGTGGCGTCGCTCAGACGCCCGACTATGGCATTTCTTTTAAAGCCCTTTATGTGGTGTCGCTCAGACGCCCGACTGTGGCATTTCTTGTTATTTATTTCATAAATTTTACTACTACTATGTATTGCATTTTCTTTTTATAAATAATCGCCTGCACGCATCAGTATTTTATTTACTATTTTTGACTGACGTCATGAGCATAAAATATTTTCAGCACATCATTGTTATATTATACCTGTATTCGTAATGTTTGCGAGTACATTCAAAGTACTCACTGGCTTGTCCCTGGCTATTGTCTTGGCCAGATTATCTTGCACGAAGATGAGCGACGCGATGCCAGCCCCGGAACCCACTCAATGGAGATAGCAGCCTCACGAAGATAGGAATTAACCTGGTCAGATGTTCCTGTGGGAAATGGAGTCCCATAGACACTGATGTTTCACAACCCGCTTCCGCCATCAACCACTAGAAACCATTTGTTGTACTCACAGGCCAGAATGGTCTTGTACTACATATTTATTTTTGTATTTTGCTTGGAATTTCTGTATCAAGTTGGAGCCTCATCAGCTAACAGTAATCCTGGGGCTGATGAGCACGACGGTCTTTTTTGGAAATTTATTACCCGGAAAACCCGGTCGTGGCACTTGTTTTAACTGGACTATTGCGTCTGTCATTCTTCTTCTAATCGGAGTCTCATCCAACTGCTTTCATTTTGCCAAGTTCATATTCTATGCCTTCCATTTCTAAATGGAGTGTTGTCGTAATTGATCCTTATCGTTCCTTGTAAATTTCGTTTCTACCGGAGTGCTTGCATGTACTTCTTGCCAATTACAACCCTTTACTCATGTCTTTCAACCCACAAGGTTCTAGTAAGGTTCCTTGTTCCTTTTTTCTAACAGAGTGTTTTCAACTTTGTTCATCTTTGCTGTATTCTTTCTTTCAAATGGTTTAACCTCTCAAGGCTCATGGTTTCACTCGTTTGTCAAAGAAGCAACTTAGTTTTACCTCTTCTCTTTGTCTTCCGTTTCCCTCTGGTGCCATCCTAGATCTCGGGACGAGATCCTCTTGTAGTGGTGGAGTGTTGTGACGCCCCGAGACCGTTGCGCCATGTGTCTCCCAGTTATTCGCTGTTGTTGCCTTGTCATTTCTTTGTGTGTCATGCATTTCATATCATCTCATCATGTGCATCTCATTTGCATACGTGTTCGTCTCTTGCATCCGAGCATTTTCCCCGTTGTCCGTTTCTCAATCTGACACTCCTATGTCCTCCGGCGCCCCCTTTTACCTCTTTTCGTGTGCGGGTGTTAAACATTCTCGGAATGGACCAAGATTTGCCAAGAAGCCTTGGTACACCAACGGTAGACCGCCTGTCAAGTTTCATGCCATTTGGAGTTCGTGTGATACTCCAACGGTTAACCGAGGAACCGTAAAGGCCTCGTGTGTGTTGCAGCCCAACACCCCTCCAAAGTGGCCCAATAACTCATCCAAACCCCTTCCATCCTCTCGGCTGTTCGATCACGATCGTGTGGCCGAAAACCGCATCTCATTTGGACTCTCCTAGCTCCCTCTACATATAGATATGTGTCTCCCTCCAATTTTTCCGCAGATAAAACCCTAGCCCCGCTCCTCACGCGCCACCGGAAAAAAATCCCCGCCGACGGACATGTCCGCCGGCCACCTCACTCCGACCAATGAGGGGATGCCACGTCATCGCGCCGCCGCCCTCGCCCACTCACATCACGCCATGTCAGCTCGCCCGCGCCTCCTATCTCCACTGCGCCCGCCGCGGCCCGCCGCGGCCCGGGTCGGGCCCACCCGGCCCAACCATGTGCCGCCCTCGCCCGCGCGTGCGTTGTGCCCTGGCCGCGACGCCCGCTCTTCGCCGGGACCTCACGCCGCCGCCTCCTCGCAGGCGCAGCCGCCCGCCGCCGCTCGGTTTCCCCGCCGCCACGCGCCATCGCTGCACACCGCCACCGCCGTGTCCTGCCACCTCTTCGCCCGCGCGTCGCCACCCTCCTCCACCGCTCGCCGGAGCTTCGTCACCGGCGTCGCCGTGTCGCCGGAGACAGATCCGGTCCGGGTGGATGAGATCCACCAGGACGTGAACCAAACAGCGCGCCTCGTCCTGGATCTCCTCGTCCCGCTCGCCCTCGTCCCGAGTTGACTTTTCGGGAGGTTGATTTTCTTAAAGTCCCAGATCTGTGTAATTTTCATGCATACTTCATCATGTCATAACTTCATGACCGTTATTCCGTTTTGTGCGCATGAGATATCAAAATGTTCATCATGATGTGGTCTTCATTTTGTTCCATTGTGCCATGCTTGTTTGAGTCCATCTTGATGCCCAAATTGGTGATGCAAGAGTGCTATAAAATGTTTGTTCCTGATTCTTATCAGTTTTTGAGCATGTGTCATTTTTTCCATGATTATTATGTGCTGCATATGGTCATGAGCTCTACATGTGTTTTGGGCTATGCCATGCCATCTTTACAGGGGTGTATGCCATGTATTTTTGTGATCAATGTGGTGACTAGCACAAGAATGCAAAGTAGCTCTCGTGATATTGTTGATTTCAGGGACTTAGAATTTCACTATGTCATTTCCCTACTGTTATTTTAATGCCATGTATTCATGTTGCTACAGAGTGATCCATGCTTCTTTTGAGTATGTTCAGTAAGGATTATTTGGACATATGGTTGTGATCTATCCATCCATGTCCCTATTTGCATTTATGGATTGCCCTAGCATGTCTCAATCTTTCTCTACTTTTTCTATAAAATGTTCCTGGAAGATTCTTTACATGTTAATTAATTTTGCCAAGGTTGTTGTAGTTGATCCATGCATGCTATGAGATTGTTCTTGCCATGGTTAGCTTCTTGATCATGTCTTCTTGCTGGTAGTATTCTTAGTTTGTCATCCATGCCTTGTGTTGAGTGCATCGAGCTCGCAAACATGCCTTCATAATTCTGATTATGCCATGTCCAGTTTTCTGCTAAGTCTGAATCTGTTAACGAAACTTGCTATGTTTACCTAGGTGCCATCATATCTTCTGATCCTTTTTGGCTTATGGTCAGTAAGGGAATTTTGTTATATGCTTTGAGTACATTCATGCCATGCCTTGTATTTCTATGTTACGTTCCTGTAGCATGTTGTTAGCTTGCTCTAAACATTGCTTCCTAATGTTAATTCCTGACATGTTAGTATTTTCACTAAGTCTGTGAAGCTGATATGTTTTTTCCCTTTTGCCATGCTTGTTTGAACCTGCTCTTGTGTGATTTAGCCATAGCTCAGTGTTCATCTTTTGTCAAGCATCTTGAGTAGATCACTTCCATGTGCTGTGGTGTTATGTTAGAGTGCATTAGCTTAGTTATTTGTTGCATTTTAGATGGCATCGTGCTGTTGATCGCAGAATTGTGCCATTCTTGTTATGCTTGCCATTTGCAAACAGTGCATCCGATTCCGGTGATCTTTATATCGATTTTCACCGAAATCAACTCATATTTCCAGCGGCACTCTTGGTTTTCCAAGTTGAGGTCTGATTCAATATTTTCCTTCTGGAGCTCGCATATGCATTGCATATCACATCCCGCATATCATGCCATGTTTTGCATCATGTTGCTTGCGCATTGCACCGTGGTTGATTGTGGTTTCCTCTGCTTGTGTTCTTGCCTTGGGTAGAGCCGGGAGACAAGTTCATGTTCGAGGAACCCGTTGAGTACGCTTACGAGGATCAAGCTTTCGTCAACTCAGAGAACTTTGCAGGCAAGATGACCATACCCTCGAAATCACTTCTATCTTTGCTTGCTAGTTGCTCGCTCTTTTGCTATGCCGTGATACCTACCACTTGCTATATCATGCCTCCCATATTGCCATGTCCAGCCTCTAACCCACCTTTCCCTAGCAATCTGTTGTTTGGCTATGTTACCGCTTTGCTCAGCCCCTCTTATAGCGTTGCTAGTTGCAGGAGAAGTTGAAGTTTGTTCCTTGTTGGAACATGGTTATTGTTGGGATACCATTATTATATCTTATTTACTTTAATGCATCTATATACTTGGTAAAGGGTGGAAGGCTCCGCCTTATGCCTGGTGTTTTGTTCCACTCTTGCCGCCCTAGTTTCCGTCATACCGGTGTCTTGTTCCTTGATTTTGCGTTCCCAACGCGGTTGGGTGTTATGGGAACCCCTTGACAGTTTGCTTTGAAGAAAACTTCTCCAGCAAGGCCCAACCTTGGTTTTACATTTTCCTAACAACCTATTACCCTTCCCTTGGGTCGGCCAACCCAAGGGTCATCTTTA
>NC_041386.1:335946259-335954259 GCF_002162155.2 Triticum dicoccoides
TGCTTGTCTAAGTGTTGGTCCGAACCGGGCAGCCTGTGGGGCCACCTCGGGGCAACTCGAGGGTTGGTTTTACTCGTGGCTTGACCTATCTGCTGTGCCCTGAGAACGAGATATGTGTAGCTCCTATCGAGATTTGTCGGCACATCCGGGCGGCTTTGCTGGTCTTGTTTTACCATTGTCGAAATATCTTGTAACTGGGATTCCTAGTCTGATCGGGTCTTCCTGGGAGAAGGAATATCCTTCGTTGACCATGAGTGCTTGTGATGGGCTAAGTTGGGACACCCCTGCAGGGTTTTGAACTTTTGGAAGTCGTGCCCGCGGTTATGGGCAGATGGGAATTTGTTAAT
This sequence comes from Triticum dicoccoides, assembly GCF_002162155.2. Lineage (NCBI taxonomy): Eukaryota > Viridiplantae > Streptophyta > Magnoliopsida > Poales > Poaceae > Triticum > Triticum dicoccoides. The sequence continues at coordinate 335,946,607 of NC_041386.1, forward strand.
GTCCGGTTGTAGAGAACTTGACACTTAACTTATTTAAAATGCAACAACCGCGTGTGTAGCCGTGATGGTCTCTTTCTGGCGGAGTCCGGGAAGTGTACATTGTTCTTTTGTTATGCTTGAACGAAAGTAGTTTCAGGATCACTTCTTGATCACTTCTAGTTCACGACCGTGCTTTGCTTCTCTTCTCGCTCTTATTTGTGTAAGTTAGCCACCATATATGCTTAGTTCTTGTTGCAGCTCCACCTCACTACCTTTTCCCTACCCATAAGCTTAAATGGTCTTAAATGCGAGGGTGTGAGATTGCTGAGTCCCCGTGACTCACAGATTACTTCCAAAACTAGTTTCAGGTGCCGATGATACCAGTGCAGGTGACGCAACCCAGCTTAGATTGGAGCACAATGAAGATCATGTTCATTGTGTTCTTTCTTTTTCCAGTTGTTCAGTAGTGGAGCCCAGTCGGTGCAATCGGGAATCTTTTGCATTTGGGGTTGTCTTTATTTTGGTTCCGTAGTCGGACCTTGATTGTATTCTGGATGATGTAATGCTATATTTATGTATTGTGTGAAGTGGCGCTTGTAAGCCAACTCTTTATCCCTTTCTTATTCATTACATTGGATGTGTAAAGGTTGCCCCCTCTTGCGACATGCCTACTATGTGGTTATGCCTCTAAGTCATGCTCCGACACGTGGGAGATATAACCGCATCGTGGGTGTTACAAGTTGGTAATCAGAGCTTTCCCCGACTTAGGAGCCCCCTGCTTGATCGAATCACTGGCATTGTTGAGTCTAGAAAAATGTTTTGAGTCTTATAGGATTATATATATCAGAGAGTAGGATTCTTTTTACTCCTCAGTCCCTTCGTCGCTCTGGTGATGCTTCCGGACGTAGAGTTTTGACTCTTCTCTTCTCAAATTTCACAATTTTTTTTAGGATCACGCAGGTATCTTGGAATCGTTCTGATGGTTTTGTGACGAGAACATTGTTCTTGGTGCCTCCTGACATTTAGGGGTTATGGCAGTGTCCCGGGGAGTTGAGCTCCGAGGTGTTGTCGTCACAATTTTATCGTTGAAGTTCTAGAACACCTGAACTTGCCGACATCGAAAATCTCTTTTATGGAGTTTTTTGTGAGATAACCTTGACGCCACCCAGTACTGGGGCGGGAGTTCGGGAGTATTGCCATACCTCGTATAACGGATGCTTTTCGAAGGTTGAGGTAAATGATTTTCGAAGGTTTCTTGGTTATGTGTTGAAGGATGGATACAACTAGATGTAGGATTTGTTAGTTTTGGGTGAGATATTATGCTTCCCCTGTATCCCCAACACCTGATTGCACAACCAAAAAGTTTTGGGAGTTTATAAGTGGGAATTCAAGTATATTGTAGGATATCCTTCGTTATCATATCAATTTATTTGTTGTTTCAATCGTATCGGTGGTTCGTTGAAGATCTTCTTAAGTTGGCACTATATCTATGAGAATAAGTAGTATGCCAAATCCATTCCTTGTCATCAATCTAAATTGATGAAGGATATGCATTACATAATTCTTATTCTTGCTTTAGCCAAGTTATTGATTTCTTCTTTCCAGAGTTGTTCATCATATCACATTCTCGGTTCGAGACGCTTCATCTTTTCTTTTTTGGAGATCCATGTTTTCCGCATTATCTCGTCACAAAGCCCGATCATCGCAAGTCTTCACCTTCTCTTTCATTTCGATTGATCATTCTTCTGTTACCGGAGTTCTTCATGGAGGCTCTACATGATGGTTCATCAAGGATTTAATTCCTTCTCAAAGTGTTCATTGAGATTCTTTTCAGAGGAGCTTAAGTATTCTTCATCTTGCATTCCAAAGTGCAATTCGTTCTACCTTATCTTTTGAGGTGGTGTTATGTCATTTTTGACAATTACTTTGTGTTTCATGGTTCACAAGTTGTCCAAAATGACATATTTTAAACCCATCGTTTTCAATTCGTTCTTGAGATCCTTTGCAACCCATCAATCTGTCACATCCCTAGTTCTGGTATGTCATAGGTTTGCTTTATGCATCATGTTAAGTTTCAAATGAAATTGAAATGGGGATTTTTCAAACCCTAGCACCAAAGCAAATTCAAATAGGTCCAAATTAAAAATGGAATTTCAATTAAACCAAAATGTTCTTCAAAAATGTTCATGGTCTTTGGAAAATGTTGCAAGCAACAACCAGAGGTGATGCACATTTTTGCTAAACATTTTGGATTTTTGAATGAACCCATATGTATTTGAATTGGAGCTGTTTAAAATAATATAAATATTTTAAAGGCTCCAAATATGTTGGAATTTAGTGAGGGCCTCTGGTATATCATAACTAGTGGTCACAAGGAATCTCAACATTTTTACATTTGTGCTAGTATTTATTTTAAGCGAAAAACAAATGTCAGAAATAGAAAAGAAATCAAAAAAAGGAAAAAAATAACTTACCTGAGGCCTGGCACTATGCGGCTAAGCTGGCCGGCCCAGCCAGCTGGCCCTGCCTGTCACCCTCAACCTCCTGCCAGGAGGAGGAGAGGCGCGTGGCCGACGCATGCCAGCGCACGCCCGGCCACCTACCCGACCCCCTCTCACTCTCCCTTGTCCCCGTCTCCTCCTCTGTCTCTCTCTCCCGCCACAGCCAAAGCGCTGCCGTCGCCGTAGCTCACCGCCGATGCGCTCTCCGCCATCCCCGCGCCCCTCTATAGTGGCCACGCGCTCCGCCGCTGTGGGCTACGCCTCCTCATCGAGACGCACGGCGCCGGACGCCCTGGAACGCCGCCATCGCCATCGTCTTCAACCTCGGACGCCGCCGACCGCCAACTCCGATTCGCCGTCTTTAGCGCCTCCCCGATCCCACTGGCTTGCTCAGCAACTCTGCCGTGAGCTCCTCTCTGTTTCCCCCCTGTTCCCCTCCTCGCGCTCAACCCCTAGCTTATCTCCCCGTCGCACCCGTAAGCTCCTTGCCGCCGGCGATGTCGCCGACGCGGCCAGGGCTCGTTCCCGTCGCATCTGGGTGCATAGGCGAACTCCAGCAGTTCTTAGGAGCCCGTATAGCACCTCATCCGGCATCCCCGTGGCTTGCAGCCTCGCCTGCCTCATCCCCCTACTCCGGCCGCCGCGGATGAGCTCGCCGCCGGTGAACCAGGCCACCCCACGCCCAGCCGCGTGCTTCCCTGGATGTGCGCGAGTCCCAGCATCCCGTAGCTGCACTCTGCGCGCCAAATGGCCCCCTATAGGCAAAACCCGCAGCGCACCGCCGCGTTTGGAATCGCCGGTGGCTAAACGCCGGCGACCGTTGACCTATGACTGGCGTGGGTTGACCCCACTGCCCAGTTTGACCTCCCCCTCTCTCTCACTGACTTGCGGGCCCCGCCCGACTAATTACTTTAGTTAGCTCTAATTAACTAGCTAGATTAGCTACTACGGTCACTGACTAGTGGGCCCTGCCCAGTTAGTTAGGACTAACTAACTTAGTTAGTTGACTGGGTCACTGGTCAGGTTTGACATGGTCAGCCCCGTTGACTCGCTTACGTCATGCTGACATAGAGCTGACGCAATAATTGATTTATGGAATTATTTTTTTTACTCAGGAAATTCCACAATATTGCTTAAACTTCAAAAATTCATAATAATTTAACCGTAGCTCAGAATGAAACAATTTATATATGAAAAATTATCAGAAAAATGCAAGGAATCCATTTATGCCAGTTCCATGCATGAAAAACCAACTTATACTTGCTGTATAAGTGAAAACATAATATGGGCATTTTAAATGCTTCATTTTGAATTGCATTTGAGTCTTTGATTCAAATGGGATTCAACCAACTTGGTAGCATCTTGCATTAGCCCAAACACTAGAATTTGCACATGTCATGTTCATGCATCATTTTGTTGCATTTGTTTGTGTGTTGATCGCCGGCACCGTTTCTTCTCGATAGGTTCCACTCCGGGAGGTGTTCCCGAGTACCTGTCAGAGGAGCCGTACCCCTTCGTCGTTCTATCAGGCAAGCAAACCCCCTTGAGCATTTCGATAAATCCCACTCTCTTGCTCCTGCTCCTTATACTGCATTAGGACAACAATGATTCAACTACTACTTTTCTGCTGCGGTAGTTGAACCCATTCCTCTGCATCACCTGTCATTGCCACAGTAAATAGTTTAAACCCACTAGCATGAGTAGGAGTTGTTGAGCCCTGATGTGCCTACTCATCCATGCTTGTTTTCTTTATGCCGGCTATGCTTAGAGTTGTGTCAGGTCTGATTCATCGGGAATGAATCAGAGTGGTGAACATGTCCTACCGATAAAGGCTAAGTGTGTGAACACGTTTTGGTAAAGGTAGCGATGAGAGGCCATGTAGGAGTACATGGTGGGTTGTCTCATTGGAACCGTCCCTAAGCACTGAGTTCTGTGTATGTTATCCAAGTCCATTTACTACCACACATTTGGTTCCGGTTATCCGGCCCCTCTCGGCTTATTAATCCAAGTGATCTCTGTCCAGGAGTTGCAACTAGTTTCTGGCGTTTGTAGGTAGTGCTACTTGTCTACCAGGTGGTGTCCGACGGGATGGGCTTGGGACAGACTAGGCACCGTGGCACGGTGTACCAAGTGGCACCCGGATGGTGGGCTTGGGAACCCTGCACACATCGTTTGAGGCCGTACTTGAATCTTCGGCCAGAACTCCTTGCGGATGGAACTTGAATAGGCGATAAACCTAGACGAGAGACTTGTGTGGTTAGTCAGGTCGGGGCCGACACCCTCTCCCGGCTTCCGCTTGAAGGTTGCCAAGGTACATGACGTGCACAGGGCGATAAGTGGCAAGAGCGTGTGTGAAGAAGTACACCCCTGCAGGGTTAACATTATCTATTCAAATAGTCGTTTTCCTCGGATATGGAAACTTTGAGGACTTATGTAGTACATAGACAACTTGAAGTGGATACTCTAAAATCCGCAAGATAAGCATGAGTGCTATGGATGGCCTTCTCGTAGGGAGACGGGAATGGATCCATAGTGGAGTATTGATATGGTGAATATGTGGACTCGTGTGCGTCTTCTCACCTCAAAGAAGTTTCTGATACTCGTAGTATAGGCTAGCCACTGAGTCAAAGCTGGCTTGCTGCTGTTAAAACTCCACCACCCCCCTTGTTGATAATGTTGCATATGTAGATAGTTCTGATGTAAGACTTGCTGAGTACCTTCATACTCACGTTTGCTTATTTTGTAGTTGTCTGTACTCGGACATGTAATGCTTCCGTTGCTTGTATGCTCTGAATGATGGTTCATGAGACCCCTGTTTGTATTGAATGCTATGTGGCTCTTCTGGGCCTTTATCTATATGAGTTTGAGTTATGTTGTGATGCCATGTTGTACAGCACATACTTGCATGTTATGCGTACGTGTAACGTGTATTGCTCTGTGTGGGATCCGACAACCTAGTTGTTTATCCCTGGTAGCCTCTCTTATAGGGAAATGTAGTCTTGTGCTTCCATGAGCCATAGTAGTCCGCTACAGCCCAGTTCAGCGGAGTCCTGCTAGCCCAGCACTACTGCTCCGGAACACTTGACTGGCCGACATGTGATTCACTTTGTTCCAGTGTCTGTCCCTTCAGGGAAATGTCACACGGTGACATCCGGAATCCTGCCTAGCCTGCTACAGCCCGGGTTCCCGGAGTCCTGTTAGCCCAGTGCTACAGCCCGGATTCACACACTGTTGACCGACATGCTCGAGGTTGATTCTTGTATGCCTGTCCCTGTAAGGTAGTGCCACTTTGGGTTCATGACTAGTCATGTCGGCCCAGGTTCTCTTTCATATGGATGCTAGCGACACTATCATATACGTGAGCCAAAAGGCGCAAACGGTCCCGGGCCAGGTAAGGTGGCACCCGTGGGAATACCGTGCGTGAGGCCGCAAAGTGATATGAAGTGTTAAATGCTAGATCGGTGTGACCTAGGATCGGGGTCCTGACACAATCTCTTCATTGGAATTATCTTGGGTTATATTTCACCTAAAGCTTTCCCTAAGGATTGTTGCTATTTATGGTGCTTATAAATGACCCAAGTTCTTCATTTATCCTCCCGGTGAAATAAGTTTCTCGTCTCCTTGTTTATATCAATCCAATCTATTGTTTTTCGTTAGTGGCAGAATTTCACCTCAAGATTTCGACGTGTTTCCATAAGCCCACAACAAGCTTACTCTTTTCGTTGTTGGTTTTCCAACAACTCCGTTCGACCCTTCTCCTATAGATGCTTTTCAAGCTCATTTGAGGTAGAAGATGTTGTTTACTCCTCCGTTCTTTTGATCCCATTCTTACTTTTGTTCTGGAGGCATTGTGATGTTGCTCTCTTCGACCCGTCATCTTGCTTTGTCAAGATCATGTTCAATTCCTCCCATTTACAATCGGAGTGCTGTCCAAATTATATCATTCTTATTCCTTCTCTACCTTGTTTTAACTGGACTATTGCGTCTATCATTCTTCTTCTAACCGAAGTCTCATCCAAGTGCTTTCAATTTGCCAAGTTCATACTCTAGGCCTTCCATTTATAAGCGGAGTGTTGTTGTAATTGATCCTTATCGTTCCTTGTACATTTTGTTTCTACCGGAGTGCTTGCATGTACTTCTTGCCAATTACAACCCTTTACTCATGTCTTTCAACCTAAAAGGTTCTAGTAATGTTCCTTGTTCCTTTTTTCTAACAGAGTGTTTTCAACATTGTTCATCTTCGTTGTATTCTTTCTTTCAAATGGTTTAACCTGTCAAGGCTCATGGTTTCACTTGTTTGTCAAAGAAGCAACTTAGTTTTACCTCTTCTCTTTCTCTTCTGTTTCCCTCCGGTGCCATCCTAGATCTCGGGACGAGATCCTCTCGTAGTGGTGGAGTGTTGTGACGACCCAAGACCGTTGCGCCAGGTGTCTCCGAGTTATTCGTTGTTGTTGCCTTGTCATTTCTTTGTGGGTCATGCATTTCATATCATCTCATCATGTGCATTTCATTTGCATACGTGTTCGTCTCTTGCATCCGAGCATTTTCCCCGTTGTCCGTTTCTCAATTCGACACTCTTATGTCCTCCGGCGCCCCCTTTTTGCCTCTTTTCGTGTGCGGGTGTTAAACATTCTCGGAATGGACCGAGATTTGCCAAGCAGACTTGGTGCACCACCAGTAGACCGCCTGTCAAGTTTCGAGCCATTTGGAGTTCGTTTGATACTCCAACGGTTAACCGGGGAGCCATAAAGGCCTTGTGTGTGTTGCAGCCCAACACCCCTCCAAAGTGGCCCAATAACTCATCCAAACCCCGTCAATCCTCTCGGCCATTCGATCACGATCGCGTGGCCAAAAACCGCACCTCATTTGGACTCTCCTAGCTTCCTCTACCTATATATGTGTGTCTCCCTCCAATTTTCCACGGGCGAAACCCTAGCCCCGCTCCTCTCGCGCCGACGGACATGTCCGCCGGCCACCTCACTCGGACCAATGAGGGGACGCCACGTCATCGCACTGCCACCCTCGCCAACTCACATCGCGTCACGTCAGCTCACCCGCCCCTCCTCTCTCCATCGCGCCCGCCGCGGCCCGCCGGGGCCCGGGTCGGGCCCTCCGGGCCAAACCATCCACCACCGCCCACCCGCGGGACGCTCGTGCCCGCCCACGCCCGCCC
>NC_041386.1:335954829-335959399 GCF_002162155.2 Triticum dicoccoides
GCGCGTTACGCTCCGACCGCGCCGCCCGCTCTTCGCCTGGACCTCACTCCGCCGCCTCCTCGCCGGCGCTGCCGCCCGCCACCACGCGCCACCCGGCCGCCGCTCGGTTTCCCCTCCGCCGCGCGCCATCGCCGCACATCGCCACCGCCGCGTCCTACCACCTCGTCGCCCGCGCGTCGCCACCCTCCTCCGTCGCTCGCCGGAGCCTCGTCGCCGGCGCCGCCGTGTCGCCGGAGCCAGATCCGGTCCGGGTGGATGAGATCCACCAGGACGTGAACCAAACAGCGCGCCTCGTCCTGGATCTCCTCGTCCCGCTCGCCCTCGTCCCGAGTTGACTTTTCCGGAGGTTGATTTTCTTAAAGTCCCATATCTGTGTAATTTTCATGCATACTTCATCATGTCATAACTTCATGACCGTTATTCCGTTTTGTGTGCATGAGATATCAAAATGTTCATCATGATGTGGTCTTCATTTTGTTCCATTGTGCCATGCTTGTTTGAGTCCATCTTGATGCCCAAATTGGTGATGCAAGAGTGCTATAAAATGTTTGTTCCTGATTCTTATCAGTTTTTGAGCATGTGTCATTTTTGACATGATTATTATGTGCTGCATATGGTCATGAGCTCTACATGTGTTTTGGGCTATGCCATGCCATCTTTACAGGGGTGTATGCCATGTATTTTTGTGATCAATGTGGTAACTAGCACAAGCATGGAAAGTAGCTCTCGTGATATTGCTGATTTCAGGGACTTAGAATTTCACTAAGTCATTTCCCTGCTGTTATTTTAATGCCATGTATTCATGTTGCTACAGAGTGATCCATGCTTCTTTTGAGTATGTTCAGTAAGGATGATTTGGACATATGGTTGTGCTCTATCCATCCATGTCCCTATTTGCATTTATGGATTGCCCTAGCATGACTCAATCTTTCTCTACTTTTGCTGTAAAATGTTCCTGGCAGATTCTTTACATGATAATCAATTTTGCCAAGGTTGTTGTAGTATCCATGCATGCTATGAGATTGTTCTTGCCATGGTCAGCTTCTTGATCATGTCTTCTTGCTGGTAGTATGCTTAGTTTTTCATGCCATGCCTTGTGTTGAGTGCATCGAGCTCGCAAACATGCCTTCATAATTCTGATTATGCCATGTCCAGTTTTCTGCCAAGTCTGAATCTGTTAACGAAACTTGCTATGTTTACCTGGGTGCCATCATATCTTCTGATCCTTTTTGTCTTATGGTAAGTAAGAGACTTTTGTTATATGCTTTCAGTAGATTAATGCCATGCCTTGTATTGCTATGTTCTGTTCCTGTAGCATGTTGTTAGCTTGCTCTAAACATTGCTTCCTGATGTTAATTCCTGACATGTTACTATTTTCACTAAGTCTGTGAAGCTGATATCTTTTTCCCCTTTGCCATGCTTGTTTGAACCTGCTCTTGTGTGATTTAGCCATAGCTCAGTGTTCATATTTTGTCAAGCATCTTGAGTAGATCACTGCCATGTCCTTTGGTGTTATGTTATAGTGCAGTAGCTTAGTTGCTTGTTGCATTTTAGATGGCATCGTGTTGTTGATTGCAGAATTGTGCCATTCTTGTTTTGCTTGCCATTTGCAAACCGTGCATCCGATTCCGGTGATCTTTATATCGATTTTGACTGAAATCAACTCGTATTTCCAGCGGCACTCTTGGTTTGCCAAGTTGAGGCCTGGTTCAATCTTTTCCTTCCGGAGCTCGCATATGCATTGCATATCACATCCCTCATATCATGCCATGTTTTGCATCATGTTTCTTGCGCATTGCACCGTGGTTGATTGTGGTTTCCTCTGCTTGTGTTCTTGCCTTGGGTAGAGCCGGGAGAAGAGTTCTTGTTCGAGGAACCCGTTGAGTACGCTTACGAGGATCAAGCTTTCGTCAACTCGGAGAACTTTGCAGGCAAGATGACCATACCCTCGAAATCACTTCTATCTTTGCTTACTAGTTGCTTTCTCTTTTGCTATGCTGCGATACCTACCACTTGCTATATCATGCCTCCCATATTTCCATGTCCAGCCTCTAACCCACCTCGCCCTAGCAATCCGTTGTTTTGCTATGTTACCGCTTTGCTCAGCCCCTCTTATAGCGTTGCTTGTTGCAGGTGAAGTTGAAGTTTGTTGCTTGTTGGAACATGGTTATTGTTGGGATACCATTATTATATCTTATTTACTTTAATGCATCTATATACTTGGTAAAGGGTGGAAGGCTCGGCCTTATGCCTGGTGTTTTGTTCCACTCTTGCCGCTCTAGTTTCTGTCATACCGGTGTTATGTTCCTTGATTTTGCGTTCCCAACGCGGTTGGGTGTTATGGGAACCCCTTGATAGTTTGCTTTGAATAGAACTCCTCCAGCAAGGCCCAACCTTGGTTTTACATTTGCCTAACAACCTATTACCCTTCCCTTGGGTCGGCCAACCCAAGGGTCATCTTTATTTTAACCCCCCCGGCCTAGTGCTTGTCTAAGTGTTGGTCCGAACTGGGCAGCTTGCAGGGCCACCTCGGGGAAACTCGAGGGTTGATTTTACTCATAGCTTGACCTATCCGGTGTGCCCTGAGAACGAGATATGTGCAGGTCCTATCGGGATTTGTCGGCACATCCGGGCGGCTTTGCTGGTCTTGTTTTACCATTGTCGAAATGTCTTGTAACCGGGATTCCGAGTCTGATCGGGTCTTCCTGGGAGAAGGAATATCCTTCGTTGACCATGAGAGCTTGTGATGGGCTAAGTTGGGCCACCCCTGCAGGGTTTTGACCTTTCGAAAGCCGTGCCCACGGTTATGGGCAGATGGGAATTTGTTAATGTCGGTTGTAGAGAACTTGACACTTCACTTATTTAAAATGCAGCAACCACGTGTGTAGCCGTGATGGTCTCTTTCCGGCGGAGTTCGGGAAGTGAACACGGTTCTTGTGTTATGCTTGAATGTAAGTAGTTTCAGGATCACTTCTTGATCACTTCTAGTTAACGACCGTGCTTTGCTTCTCTTCTCGCTCTTATTTGCGCAAGTTAGCCACCATATATGCTTAGTGCTTGCTGCAGCTCCACCTCACTACCTTTTGCCTACCCATAAGCTTAAATAGTCTTGATTGCGAGGGTGTGAGATTGCTGAGTCCCTGTGACTCACAGATTACTTCCAAAACCAGTTTCAGTTGATGCAACCCAGCTCAGATGGGAGCTCGATGAAGATCGTGTTTTTTGTGTTGTTTCGTTTTCCAGTTGTTCAGTAGTGGAGCCCAGTCGGGGCGATCGGGGATCTTTTGCATTTGGGGTTGTCTTTATTTTGGTTCCGTAGTCGGACCTTGATTGTATTCTGGATGATGTAATGCAATATTTATGTATTGTGTGAAGTGGTGTTTGTAAGCCAACTCTTTATCCCTTTCTTATTCAGTACATGGGATGTGTAAAGATTACCCATATTGCAACATGCCTACTATGCGGTTATGCCTCTAAGTCGTGCTCCGACACGTGGGAGATATAGCCACATCGTGGGTGTTACATCAAATGGTGATGGTAGTATTTTTGTGGGAAGGGGGATGTCAAGAGCTTTTGAACGAGCTAAAGAATGTCAAAAACGGACTCCAGATGAATTAGTTATGGACAAAACGGTGAAACGGGGATGGCTGAAATGTCAGGGGCCGGACATCCGGGCTCGGGGCCAGAAATCCGGGACCTGATGTCCAGAACCGCGCATGAATTGCACTCCAGGAGCCGGATGTCCGGCCAGGTGGCCGGGATGTCTGACCCGACGGTTCCAGATCGGGATTTGGACTTCGAAACTCGATTTGGGGCGGAAATTGATGATTTTGGGGGCAAAATTTGACGGATTTTGTGGATGGAAATTGGGGAAAAGTGGATGGAAAGCTAGATCTACCTACAACACACGAAATCCGTGGATCAAATCCAACAAAACTTCATCCCACCAACAAATCACAAAAAACAATTGTGGGCTATTTTTGGTGGGGATTTTCAAAATTAGGGAAGAACACAGCAAAATCAAGCTAGAAAACGAAGAGGGGAGGCTCCAAAATCGTGATCAACGTGGCTCATGATACCAAGATGATATCATGAGACAAGCTGGCTCTGATCCAAGATGATGTAGGGTAGAACCCTAATCGCCCGATCTTTCACGAAAGGAGCGGATCCCACAAAGAACAGGAAGAACACGAGGGAAATCTCGAGGGGAAACACGAGAGGAAACAAGAGAAAATCTCTAAACCAATAAGAAATAGTCACACATATGCTAGATCCTCGAGTACATAAGAGATCACACGATCCAAATCCAACAAGGGACGATACAAGGGGTAGCCAGTTCTTCTCCGTGAGGAGGTCTTGAATCCACAAGGGGATCTTCCTGTAAAGGGGTCTTGAATCCAAGGTGGATCTTCTCCGAAGAGGGGCTGCGGTCTCTCTCAAGGAGTAGATACAATATGAATGAGCGAAGCTCTATCTCACAAATGAGCTAACATAACGCTAACCCTAAAACATAGGTGGAGGGGAAGTATATATAGTCTAAGGGCGAAGGGGTACATGGGCCATGGCCCAG
>NC_041386.1:335959539-335994782 GCF_002162155.2 Triticum dicoccoides
TCCGGGCGCTGGGGCCGGATGTCCGGGCTGGAAGGGTCCAGCCTTGTTGCTCTCTGGAATGGCGGGGTACGAATTTCCGGGCTGGAGGCCGGATGTCCGGGGTCTCGGGACGCGCCGGATGTCCGGGCCCTGTAGACTTGGCCTCTGGCTCCTTGCTGTTAGTGACACTTCCAGGGGCCGGATGTCCGGGCCAGGGCCCGATGTCCGGGTCCTGGGAGCTGTCTCCATCTTCTTTCGTCGTCTCTTCCATGCTTCCTTCGCGGATGGTGTAGTTCTTCCTCGGCGCTTGCACTCCTCCTCATCATCCGTAGTGTTCCTAAAACACCTATGCATGCACACGAGAGGGGTGTCAAGTAGTATACCATCCTCGAAGGGGTCAACTAAGCACGTGTAAAGGAGATGATTCACCTTTGGGTATGTCAAGTAGATGTCGCACGTGTCACTCGCCAAACGGACTCTTCACATGGTGATGTCCATAGGATGCTCCGCATCAAAACTCAACATCAACAAGCACCCCATGGTCTTCAACATTGGTGACCTCGTGTGGCTACACCTTCGCAAGGACCGCTTTCCACAAGAACGCAAGTCCAAGCTTCGACCATGAGTGGATGGACCCTTCAAGGTGCTTGCACGCTACAGCGACAATGCCTACAAGATCGACATTCCACGCGACAAGTACTCCTTGAGCGACATCTTCAACGTCAAAGATGATGCGGAGCATCCCAAGGCCATCGCCATGGACCCAACTACATCTCCTTCAACACCTCTTGGACCCATGACACAAGCATGTGCAAGAGCTCTTGAAACCGAGGTGACATCTCTCCTCTCACAATTCCACTTTGATGCACATGAGACATGGCTACTACCTCCTACAGATACTTTGTGCATGCTCAGGTACCATGGAAAAGATAAGGAGCAAGGAGAAGAAGAAGAGGAAGATGGACGTGAAGCCAGAGACAATGAAGAAGAACTACTCCTAATCTCCAGGCTCCGGATGACCGACGAACACCGGACGTCCGATGACATCCAGGCTCCGGACGTCCGGCCGCCTCCGGACGACCGACACTCCCACTCCTGAGCCAAAACCAACGGACATCCGATGCCCAACGGACGACCGAAACCCAGACGTCCGACTGAAGACCACCCGAGCCGAAACTACGGACGTCGGACATGCATCAGACGTCCGGAACCTCGCGAGCCTCCGGACGACCGGTGACCCCCGGACGTCCGATGCCTGTGCGCTGATGCGTGTTGGGCCGCAGCCCATGTACCCCTTCGCCCCCTCTTTTGCACTAAGACTATATATACTCCACCTATTCCTTCTAGCTAGGGTTAGCAAAGGTTTAGCTCATGTTTGTGTGAGAGCTTTGGTCATCCACTTGGTTACCTTCTCCACGGAGATTCTAGCCTCCACCGGAGAAGATGCCCCAAGCGGATTCAAGACCCCTTTTAGGAAAGAACTCAAGACCTCCTCACGGAGAAGACCGTTACCATTGTATTGTCCCTAGTTGATCGTGTACCATGTATCGTTCCATGTATTCGAGGATCTAGCACATGTGTGACTTATTCATGTTGGTTTGAGTGTTCCTCTTCGTTTCCCCTTTGTGTTTCTCTTGTTTTCCCCTTTGTGTTCTTCGTGTTCTTCACAGGATTCCGCTCCTTTCATGAAAGATGGGCCGATTAGGGTTCCACCCTACATCATCTTGGTATCATGAGCCACGTTGATCACGATTTATGAGCCTCCTCGTTGTGTTTCTAGCCTTGTTTTGTTGTTTTTTGTCCTAATTCAAAAATTTCCACACAAAAATAGCCCCAATTTTTTTTGTAATTTGTTAGTGTGTTGAGATTTTGTTGGTTTGGATCCATGGATTTGCTTTGTTTTGAGTGGATCTAGCTTTTCCACCCTTTCCCCACCCTTTTCCATCCATGAAATCCTCCGGATTTGACCATTTTCGCCATCTCCACATCGAACCCTAGCTGTTCATCCCTTGCCCGAAAATCGCCCAGGCACCGGACGTCCGACCCAGCCCGGACGTCTGATGACCGGACGACCGGCCCAGCCCGGTCGTCCGACCGACCCTGACGAAACTGAAATTATTTCAGTGTAGTCACCACCACCGCCCCACATTTCGGCATACTCACTCCCACCACCATTACACCATCACCACTTCCGCATACCACCACCATTTGGACTGTTTCGCTCTCCGACACGTGTTGCCACTTCGATCTTTGAGAATTTGAGTTGCGGTTCCGTATCCTTTTGTGTTTCGGCTATCTAGGTACGTTTCAACATCAACATCACCGCCGCTCATCTTGGCCACATACGCGTCATCAACAACGACTACGTCTTGGTATTCGACAAACCACTTTGACACCATACCGTAAACAAGACCGGTAACCTCGTCTTGGTATTGGACATATCACTCTTGCCATTACACTGATAGCCATCATAGCCTTACTCCTTTGTGTTGCTTACCCATCGAGACTAGCCATTGAGTATTGCCGTCAACGAGACTTGTGGACATTAGTGATCATACTTCCCATAGCATACATACATCATTGTTGCATATATTGGTATCATCTCTTGTGTCACAAAGTTGTCATCGCATACACAATTGCTATCTTGGTTCATCAAGCATCGCATAAGAAAAGAGCTCCAACATGAAAGAGCCAAACAAGCTTTTAAGCAAATAGGAAAGATAAGCAAAGAGCTTTTAAGCAAGAACCATAGCATCATACAACATTAAGATTGTCATATTCGATCATCTTGGATCATATCATAGAAACACCTTGCATAAAGCATGCTTGGGATAGAAGTCGTTGCATTTTTGCTAAGTAGGTTGTGCACAAGTTCTTGTATCCGCCTATTGTGCAATCGTGCTAGCGTCTCTCTAGTGTTGTGCAACAAGAGCATTTTTGTGGCTTCGACATTTTGGCTCACCCTTGGTTGCACGACCCAACTTATCTTTTTGCATGTGTATTTCCTTGTACATTATATGCTTGGTCTACTTGTTACATTGCATCTTGCAAATCTTTTCCAACATTATTGAAGCTCACTAACAATTGCATCAAATTTTGTGCCACCATCCTAACCAAGCTCCACAATAAGATGTTACTTGTGTAGGTGTGAGAAACCGACAAGAGTTAGTACCAATTGTCCTATTTCCTTGTCCTACATTGGAGTGATCATCGATCCACTTTCATCTTCGGTCAAGGTACATTTGGTATTAGTTCTTCTCTTTCTACACTCACATTTGTCTTGGAATGATGGATATGCCTAGTACTTCTACCAACCCACTCTTCATGGAGCAAGACGACGACATGAACTCCTTCGTCATCAAGAGTCACCTCTTTGGTGCACAACGTGCTTTGCATCAAGAGCAACAAGCTATGAGTGAACGCATCGACAACCTCGCTGCCGACTTGCGAGTCTCCAAGCAATGTACAAGGAACTACTTGGACCATAGGCTCGACGATCACAAGCTAGAGAATGACGCAAGAATGGATGATATTCGTGCTTTGTTGCTCAACCGCTCTTCTTCCACTTCAAGAAGGAGCCGTTCAAGCCGCCACTCCGACTTCACCCTCTCAGACTCAAGTACACCAACATCGAACACTCTACGCCGTGCCGCGCGCAACGATCGTCAAGCAAGCCTCAATACTCTACACGACACGGATTCTCAGGAGCACCGACAACATCAGACTCAAGAGGCCTTTGCGCTAGCACAAGAAGGGCAACGACAACGCCAACATGAAGAGGAAGAGCAAGCGCGTCTACACCAAGTTGCACAACATGCCGAGGCACAACGTCAAGAACAACAACTCCGTGAAGCTCAAGCACTTGCCGCGCAACAAGCTCTAAGCGATTCAAGTCGAGCCGTAGCCGATCGAGGCCGACAAGCTCGTGAACATGCAGAAGCACTTCACGAAGAAATTCAAGAAAGGAGATTTCAAGCTCGCGTGCATCGTCAAGTTCCTCAAGCTCCTCCTCGAGCTCGACAAGCTCCTCCACAAGCTCGCCAAGAATATCGCGTTCATCAAGAGAAAGACGACAATGGAAATCCTCCACGACAAGAGCAACATGAAGTTGACAACCCTGCTCACCAACCTACTACAACCGCGACCTCTTTCAAGAAACTCCAACTACTCAAGCAAGGAACCAAGAGCGTTGAAGAGTACTACAAGGAGATGGAGATTGCCATGATACGAGCCAATGTCATGGAAGATGATGAGCACACAATGGCACAATTCTTGAATGGACTCAACCATCCTATCAAGAAGATCACCGACTTCCAACCATACTCGAACCTAATCGAGCTAGTGGACGAAGCTACCAAAGCGGAACTCCAAGTGCAAGATGATTTCAAGTATGCCAAGTTCTCATCAAAGTCATACGGCTTCTCCAACAACCGAGCTTCAACGACTCCAACACCGACTACCAAGCCTTCTACTAGCACCATTGACAAGTTGAGTTCCAAGAAAGCTTCGTCAACTCCAAATCATCCTCCTACTACGAGAAAATTCAAGCCGAAAGCTTCATCATCATCAACTCCAACTGATGAGACCGTCAAGACAAGTTCCTTCAAGTGTTTCACTTGCGGAGGCCGAGGCCACAAGTCCTATGAGTGCACCAACAAGCGGACGATGATCCTCAACGACGACGACACTTACGACTCAATGAGTGAAGAAGAAATGGATGCCATCGAGCAAGTCGCCATGCACCGCCAAGTGAACAATGAAGAGGAACAAGTCTTTTGCGATGAAGATTCCAGTCCCGCCCTTGTTGTCTCCACGGTCTTGACTCTCCAACATCATCAAGAAGAAGACCAAAGATTCCATATCTTACATACCAAGGCCGGCATCAATGGAAGATCCGTGAAGGTCATCATCGATGGAGGAAGTTGTCATAATCTCGCAAGTGAAGAACTTTGCTCCAAGCTACAATTGCCGAAGACGAAGCATCCACATCCATACAAAGTGCAATGGCTTAGAGACTCTGGCACCATCCAAGTCGAGCACCGAGTACAAGTATCCCTCAAAATTGGCGCCTACGAAGACATCTTGGAGTGCGACGTCGTTCCAATGACCGTTTGCCATATTCTCCTTGGACGCCCATGGAAATTTGATAGAGGAGTCATCCACAATGGCCGAACGAACCACTACATCTTCAAGATGAAGGGCAAGGAGTACGTCCTCCGTCCAATGTTGCCAAGTCAAGTGCTTGTTGACAAGAAAGCCACCATCGTGGAGATCATAGTGAGAGGGTGAGTCACCAAAAAGAGAGTAAGTGCCACAATCCCAAATCGAACACCTCCACGATGAGCGAAAAGAAGAATTAGTCCTATTTGCCACTAAAAGTGAGATAAGAGGAGTGTGTGAGAACCCATCTAGTGTCCTACACTACATACTTGTGTGCAAGGGCAATGCACCACAAACTAACACTCCTCACACTCTTCCTCTAGTGTTGTCTTCTCTTTTGCAGGAATTTCACGATGTTTTCCCCGACGAGCTACCTCCGAGACTACCTCCACTATGAGGCATTGAGCGCCGCCTCGACTTCATCCCCGGAGCACCGCTTCTGAACAAAGATCCCTACCGCGTCAACCCCGAAGAAACCAAAGAAATACAAAGGCAAGTAAAGCATCTCATAGACCATGGACATGTGCATGAAAGTTTGAGCCCTTGTGCTGTCCCGGTCATTCTTGTGCCAAAACGAGACGGTAGCTTTCGCATGTGCTACGATTATAGACCTATCAATGCTATCACCGTTCGCTATAGGTATCCCATTCCACGCCTTCACAATATGCTTGATGAACTTAGTGGTGCCACTATCTTTTCTAAAATTGACCTTAAGAGTGGTTACTATCAAATTCGCATACAAGAGGGTGATGAATGGAAAACCGCTTTCAAAACCAAGTTTGGCTTGTATGAGAGGTTAGTTATGCCTATGGGTCTTTCGAAAGCACCAGGCGCTTTTATGCGTCTTATGAATCATGTCTTTTGCCCTTACATTGGTATATTTGTTGTGGTCTACTTTGATGATATCCTTGTTTATAGAAAATCTCTTAGAGATCATGTCACCCATGTTCGAACCGTTTTGTAAACTCTTCGAAAAGAGCACCTCTATGCTAATATGGAGAAATGCCTTTTTGGCATTGACAAACTTGTTTTCTTGGGTTTTGTTGTTTCCTCTAAGGGTGTTCATGTTGATGAGTCCAAGATCAATGCTATAAAGACTTGGCCACAACCAACCAATTTGCAACAAGTGCGTAGCTTTCTTAGCCTTGCAGGTTTCTATCGTTGCATTGTGAAGGATTTTAGTACCATTGCTTCGCCTTTGCATGCTTTGAGAAAGAAGAATGCGCCTTTTGTTTGGGGACCATCCCAAGATACCGCATTCAATGAGCTTAAGAATTTGCTTACTCATGCTCCCGTGCTTGCTTTACCCAACTTCGAAAAACCCTTTGAGATTCATTGCGATGCTAGTGGTAATGGCATAGGAGGCATGTTAACGCAAGAGAAGCGCCCCATAGCTTACTTTAGCGAGAAACTCTCCGGCGCGCAACTCAATTACCCCATCTATGACAAAGAGCTATATGCTTTAGTCCGCATTTTGCATGAATGGGAACATTACCTTCGTCCCCGTGAGTTTATCGTTCATACCGATCATGAGACTCTGAAGTATCTTAAGGGCCAAACCAAGTTGAACAAGCGTCATGCTAAATGGAGTGAATTTATTGAGTCTTATATCATCGAGTACATCAAAGGCAAGGAAAACATTGTAGCGGATGCTCTTTCTTGCATATGCATGCTTGTTACTCAACTTGAATTGGATGTCATTGTTTTTGAGCATATCAAAGACTTGTATGAGCATGACCGTATGCCAAGTGTTTGATGCATACTTCTTGGGAATGCTATTACATCAAAGATGGATATCTTATGAGAGCTAACAAACTTTGCATCCCCGAGTCTTCTCTTAGTTTGTTGCTTTTGCAGGAATCTCATGGAGGAGGCTTAATGGGACATTTCG
The DNA here is from genome assembly GCF_002162155.2 of Triticum dicoccoides. Lineage (NCBI taxonomy): Eukaryota > Viridiplantae > Streptophyta > Magnoliopsida > Poales > Poaceae > Triticum > Triticum dicoccoides. The sequence continues at coordinate 335,966,570 of NC_041386.1, forward strand.
GACGCGACAAGACGTTCGATACGCTCTCGAAGAACTACTTTTAGCCCTAGATGTTTTGGGACGTCAATCGCTTCACCAACCGATGCTCTACATGTTGCAAAGCTAAGTCCAAAGCTCAATCTCATGGCCTTTATATGCCTCTACTAATTCCATGTCAACCATGGGAAGACATTAGCATGGACTTCGTACTTGGTTTGCCTAGGACTCGAAATAGGAAAGATTCGGTATTTGTCGTTGTGTCCCGTTTCTCAAAAATGGCACATTTTATTCCTTGCAACAAGATAGACGATGCTTCACATGTTGCTAATCTCCTTTGTAGGGAAATATTGTGTCTACATGTAGTGCCAAAGACAATTGTTTCGGACCGCGACGTCAAGCTCCTAAGATTCTTTTGGAAGACCCTATGCGCCAAGCTTGGAATCAAGCAACTCTTCTCCCCGGCTTACCATCCTCAAATCGACGGCCGAACGGAGGTGACCAACCACACACTCTTCGCTCTACTTCGATTACTCATCAAGAAGAACATCAAGGAGTGGGAGGAGTGCCTACCAATCACCGAGTTCCACCTACAACCGAGCAAGAAACTCAACAACCGGCAAGTCCCCCTTCGAGGTCGTCTACGGATTCAACGCATTGTCACCATTGGACATTATTCATCTACCACTACAACAGCACATCAATTTGGACGCAAGTGCACGAGCGACACATCTCAAGAAGGTGCATGACGATACAAGAAACACCATCGAGCGCTAAGCTCAATGCCTTGCGACCAAGCTCAATGTCAACAAGCAACCTGTGGTCTTCAACATTGGTGATCTCGTATGGCAACACCTTCGCAAGGATCACTTTCCACAAGAACGCAAGTCCAAGCTGCGACCACGAGCGGATGGACCTTTCAAGGTGCTCGCACGATACAACAACAACACTTAAAAGATCGACCTCCCATGCGACAAGTACACAACATGAGCGACATCTTCAATGTCAAAGATCTCTATCCCTTCCATGGTGATGAAGAATTTGATCCGAGGACGGATCTTCCCCAAGGTAGGGGAGATGATGTGGAGCATCCCAAGGCCATCCCCATCGACCCAACTACATCTCCTTTAACACCTCTTGGACCCATGACACGAGCATGTGCAAGAGTTCTTTAAACCGAGGTGACATCTCTCCTCTCACATTTCCACTTTGATGCACATGAGACATGGCTACTACCTCATACGTATACTTTGTGCATGCTCAGGTACCATGGAGAAGCTAAGGAGCAAGGAGAAGAAGAAGCGGAAGATGGACGTGAAGCCGGAGACAAAGAAGAAGAACTACTCCAAGTCTCCAGGCCCCGGACGACCGACGAACACCGGACGTCCGACGACCTCCAGGCTCCGGACGACCGACACTCCCACTCCCGAGCCAAAACCCACGGACATCCGACGCCCAACGGGCGACCGACGCCCGGACGTCCGACCGAAGACTACCCGAGCCGAAACTACTGATGTCCGACATGCACCAGACGTCCGGCCCCTCGCGAGCCTCCGGACGACCGGTGACCCCCGGACGTCCGACGCATGTGTGCTGATGCGTGTTGGGCCGCAGCCCATGTACCCCTTCGCCCCCTCTTTTGCACTAAGACTATATATATTCCACTTGTTCCTTCTAGCTAGGTTTAGCAAAGGTTTAGCTCATGTTTGTGTGATAGCTTTGCTCATCCACTTGGTTACCTTCCCCATGGAGATTCGAGCCTCCACCGGAGAAGATCCCCCAAGCGGATTCAAGACCCCTTTTAGGGAAGAACTCAAGACCTCCTCACGAAGAAGACCGTTACCATTGTATCGTCCCTAGTTGATCGTGTACCGTGTATTGTTCCATGCATTCGAGGATCTAGAACATGTGTGACTTATTCATGTTTGTTTGAGTGTTCCTCTTCATTTCCCCTTTGTGTTTCCCTCGTTTTACCCTTTGTGTTCTTCGTGGGATTCCGCTCCTTTCATGAAAGATCGGCCTATTAGGGTTCCACTCTACATCAAAAGATCTCTCTCCCTACCATGGTGATGAAGAATTTGATCCGAGTACGGATCTTCCGCAAGGGAGGGGAGATGATGCGGAGCATCCCAAGGTCATCCCCATGGACCTACCATCGTCTCACCAAGTGACTAGCGGACCAATGACACGAGCACGTGCAAGAGCTCTCGAAACTAAGGTGAACTCACTCCTCTCCGAACTACCACTTACCATGCATGAGAATTGGCTACTACCTCAAGCGGAAACCCTATGTGTGATCAGGTGCTTGGAGGAAGGGCATGGACCAACTACATTCAATAGACAAGACGGTGAGGACGCCAAGTTCACGGGACAAGAAGAAGAACTGCTCGAAGTCCCCAGGCTCCGGACGACCGACGAACCCCGGATGTCCGACGACCTCCAGGCTCCGGACGTCCGGCCCTCTTTGGACGACCGACACTTCCATACTCGAGCCAAAACTACGGATTTCCGAAGCGCTACGGACGACCGACGACCTCCAGGCTCCAGACATCCGACCCTACCGGACATTCGACCGAAGTCCACTCGAGCCGAATCTACGGACGTCCGACAGGCACCGGACGTCCGGACCCTCGTGAGCCTCCGGACGACCGGTGACTCCCGGACGTCCGGCGCATGTGCGTTGCCATGTGTTGGGCTGCAGCTCATGTACCCCCTTTTTTGCCCCCTTTTACAATAAGACTATATATAGACTTCTCCCTCCTCCTTTTTAGGGTTAGCATTGGTTTAGCTCATATTTAGAGATAGAGCATTGCTCATCCACATCGGATCTACTCCACGAGAGAGACCGCGGCCTCTACAGAGAAGATCCCTTTGGATACAAGACCTCCTTGCAGAGAAGACCCTCAAGACCTCCTCACGGAGAAGACCGGTTACCGTGTATCGTCCGTTGTTGACTTTGGATCTTGTATCTCCCTTTATGTTCATGGATCTAGCACTTGTGTGATCATTCTTGTTGGTTTGAGTGTTCTCTTGTGTTCCCCTTGTGATTTTCCCCTCGTTTCCCTCCTCGTGTTCTTCGTGTTCATCGGGATCCGCTCCTTTCGTGAAAGATCGGCCGATTAGGGTTCCACCCTACATGATAAGTCCAATCACACATCCACTAGACAATCAAACACACAAGATCCACAAGGTACATGAACAACAAAGGGAAAGACACAAGGTAAGGTTCATCTCCATGAGGAGGTCTTGATGGTAGAGTTCATCCCAAATCCAAAGGAGATGGGGGCTTGAATCCTAGAAGGATCTTCCCACACGGGGGTCTTGAATCCAAGGTGGATCTTCCCCCAAGAGGGGTCGCGGTCTCTCTCGTGGAGTAGATCCGTAATGGATGAGCAAAGCTCTATCTCTAAATGAGCTACTACTTTGCTAACCCTAGAAAGGAGGTGGGGGTGGTCTATTTATAGTCTAAGCCACGAAGGGGTAAGTGGGGGAGAGATACAAGGCCAAAGGCCCGGCTACGCACAGGCAGGTACCGGACGACCGCTGGGGGTCGGACGTCCGGTGGCTCACGACGGTCCGGACGTCCGGCGCGCGTCGGACGTCCGCTGATTCTTCTCGAGACAGGTGGCGCCGGACGCCCGGTTGGCGTCGGTCGTCCGGCGTTTTGCTTCAGGATCAGTGGCACCGGATTTCCGGTAAGCGTCGGACGTCCTGTGCCTGGGACTTGTTAGACGTCCGATGTTCGTCGGTCGTCCGGCGGCTATAGAGGGTCGGACGTCCAGTGGCTTCTGGTCGTCCAGTCGATGTAGACTCTGCAACTCCTTCTTCTTTTGTCTTCTCTTCCATGCTTCCCTCGCGGATGGTGTAGGTGTTCCTTGGCGCTTGCACTCCTCCTCGTCATCCGTGAAGTTCTGACAATACCTATGCATGCACACGAGAAGGGTGTCAAGTAGTATACCATCCTCGAAGGGGTCAAGTGAGCACATGTAAAGGAGATGATTCACCTTTGTGTATGTGAAGTAGATTCGCATGTGTCATTCACTTGCCAAACGGACTCTTGACATGCTGATGCCCGTAGGATGGTCCGCATCATCTCCCCTCCCTTGGGAAAGATCCGACCTCGGATCGAAAACCAAATCACCAAGTAGTCATCATCTTCAAGCTTGAAGTGGGCACTCTCCAATGTCGCACCGTCTAGCGATTCCTACAAAATGAGCAAGGACTACAAACACTTGGAAAAATAAATGTGGTTAGAGTTAGTGCAAAACCAAGCATTCAAGAGGTGATTCACCAAACAAGTGTCGTCATCATGCAAAGCATATGGTGTGACAAAGGATTGTGACATGGCATGTAAGCATATCAATCTAGCACAAGCAAAGAAATCATGGGGACAAGCATGTGAATGTGAGGTAGTGATGAAAATATGTGTGACAGGAGAAGAAGCATCTACCTCAAGTTCATAGCAAGCATTCCCAAATTGCTCAATGAAAGGTCTATGGTAGGCATAGGAATCATTCACAACACCAAATAAAATGAAGTGTCTAAACACATGTGTCAAGTGCAAGACAATACAAGGATAATGTGCATGGGATGTAGTGAATATAGTGTGGCGCTCAACACAATAGAAAGAGCAATTATTCATCATGTGTGAGGCAATCAAGGCAAGCATGTAGCAATCAATGGGACATGGCATATGTGAATAAACGACATTGTTGCAACCAAACATGTGATAGGAGCAAGTAATCCAAGAATTGGATGCAACACACAAGGCATATAATTGTGAAAATGACAAGTCGAAGCAAGATCTGTAACAAGTGTGCAATCAAGTGGTCCAAGATGAACAATAAGTCTCATGGTGCAAGCAACAGAAGTAGTATGATCCACAATATCCATGCTCAAGAAAGATGTCACCTTGAAGGCGTGTCCTTGTGCATTCTTCACAGTGCCGAAGTGGTAGGAAAAGTGTTGGAGAAGTGAGTCGTGGTCAAATGTATGAGGCTCGCTCTCAAGAGCTCGAATGGTCAACTCATGCGAAGCGAAAGTCGACACAAGGTCCAAGTATCCCACACATGCACACAAGAAAGCAAGGAATGTATGCGCATTGTTGATAAACACATCATCCATCATGATGGTTCTCTTCTCTTGCACATAACCATTAGAAGCACAAGTGCATGAACAATATGATGAAACAATGGCAATATTCATGGCACGAGGTGTATGGTGCAAAGAAGGAAGACAAGCATGCTTCACAAAAAATATGTCAAAATCTCCAAATATAGGCGAGAATGCTATGGGGGCAATATCATGAGCAAGATTAGAATCATTGTTGCACTCAATACATGGAAAATTGTCTAACATGAGAGAGGCAACGCATGGAGATATATGACAAGAAGCAATAACAATCATGTTGTGCAAATCATGTAAATGGTTGTCATCAACCACATGAAGTGAGAAAGTTTGAGTCATCGGTGATGCAACAAGGCAGGCAAACATAGTAATCCAGTCGTGCAAGCTAGTAGTGCGAAGATGCAACATACTAGAGTAAATCATGGCAATCATGTCATGAGAGCAAATAATAGGCATAGTGATGTGGAGCATCCCAAGGTCATCCCCATGGACCTGCCATCGCCTCATCAAGTGCCTAGCGGACCCATGACACGAGCACGCACAAGATCTCTCGAAACCAAGGTGACATCACTCCTCTCACGTTTCCACTTTGATGCACATGAGACATGGCTACTACCTCATACGGACACATTGTGCATACTTGGGTACCATGGGGAAGCTAAGGAGCAAGGAGAAGAAGAAGAGGAAGATGGACATGAAGACGGAGAAGAAGAAGTGATGAAGAAGAAGCTACAGGCTCCGGACGACCGGCCAGGACCAGATGTCCGACGATCTCCAGGCTCCGGGCGTCTGGCCCCCTCCGGACGACCGACTCCACCGAACCCGAACCAAATCTATGGATTTCCGGAGTCCAACGGACGACCGACGCCCGGACGTCCGAACCCGACCGGGCGTCCGACCGAAGCACCCCCGAGCCGAAATTACGGACGTCCGACGGGCACCGGACGTCCGGCACCTGTGCGCTGCCATGTGTTGGGCCGCAGCCCATATACCCCCTTTTTTCGCCCCTTTTTACACTAAGACTATATATAGACCTCTCCCTCCTCCTTTCTAGGGTTAGCAAAGGATTAGCTCATATTTTGTGTGAGAGCTTTGCTCATCCACTTGGACACCTTCTCCTCGGAGATTCGAGCCTCCACCGGAGAAGATCCCCCAAGCAGATTCAAGACCCATTTTAGGGAACAAATCAAGACCTCCTCACAGAGAAGATCGGCTACCCTTGTATCATCCTTAGTTGTCTGTGGATCGCGTATCTTTGCTTATGTACTCGAGGATCTAGCACACGTGTGACTTATTCGTGTTGGTTTAGTGTTTCCTCTTGTGTTTCCCTTGTGTTTTCCCTCGTTTTCCTCCTCGTGTTCTTCGTGTTCATCGCGGGATCTGCTCCTATCATGAAAGATCGGCCGATTATGGTTCCACCCTACATCATCTTGGTATCAAGAGCCACGTTTATCACGATTTCGGAGCCTCCCTGTAGTGTTGCTAGCCTAGTTTTTGTTGTTTTTGTCCCAAATTCTAAAATTCCCCACAAAAATAGCACCAATTTTTTTTGTGATTTGTTGGTGTGTTGAAATTTTGTTGGTTCGGATCCGTGGATTTGCTTTGTTTTGAGCAGATCTAGCTTTTCCCCTCGTCTCCACACTTCCCATCCACAAAATCCTCCGGATTCGACGTATTTCCACCTCTCCACCATGAACCCTAGCTGTTCATCCCTTTCCCAAATTTTCACCCAGGCACCGCACGTCCGACCCCTACCGGACGTCCGACGACCGGACGATCGGCCCAGCCCGGAAGTCCGATGAACCCTGATGAAACTGAATTTTTTTCAGTTTTGCACCACCACCGCCCCACATTTCCGCATATGCACTCCTACCACCTATACACCATCACCACTCGCTCCGACACGTGTTTCCACTTCGAGCTTTGAGAATTTGAGTTGCAGTTCCGTATCCTTTTGTGTTTTGGCTATCTAGGTACTGTTCGACATCAACATCACCACCGCTCATATTTGCCACGGACGCGTCATCAACAACGACCACCTCGACTACATCTTGGTATCTGGTCCACCATTTTGACACCATACCATAAGCAAGAATGGTAACCTCGTCTTGGTATCGTGATACATCATTATTGCCTTTACATTGATAGCCATCATAGCCTTACTCCTTTGCGTTGCTTACCCATCGAGACTAGCCATTGAGTATTGCCGGCAACGAGACTTGTGCACATTAGTGATCATACTTCCCATAGCATACATACATCATTGTTGCATATATTGGTATCATCTCTTGTGTCACAAAGTTGTCATCGCATACACAATTGCTATCTTGGTTCGTGAAGCATTGCATGAGAAAAGAGCTCCAATATTAAAGATCCAAACAAGCTTTTAAGCAAAAAGGAAAGATAAGCAAAGATCTTTTAAGCAAGAACCATAGCATCATACAACATTAAGATTGTCATACTAGATCATCTTGGATCATATCATAGAAACAGCTTGCATAGAGCATACTTGGGATAGAAGTCGTTGCATTTTTGGTAAGTACGTTGTGCACAAGTTCTTGTATCCGCCTATTGTGCAATCGTGCTAGTGTCTCTCTAGTGTTGTCCAACACGAGCATTTTTGTGGATCCCACATTTTGGCTCATCCTTGGTTGCATGACCCCAATTATCGTTTTGCATGTGTGTTTCCCTGTACCTTATATGCTTGGTATACTTGTTACATTGCATCTTGCGAATCTTTTCCAACATTATTGAAGCTCACTTACAATTGCATCAAATTTTGTGCCACCATCCTAACCAAGCTCCACCATAAGCTATTACTCGTGTAGGTGTGAGAAACTGACAAGAACTAGTACCAATTGTGCTATTTCCTTGTCCTACATTGGAGTGATCATCGATCCACTTTCAACTTCGGTCAAGGTACATTTGGTATTCGTTCTTCTCTTTCTATCACTCACATTTGTCTTAGAATGATGGATAGGCCAAGTACTTCTACCAACCCACTCTTCATTAAGCACGACAACAACATGAACTCCTGCGTCACCAAGAGCCACCTTTTTGGTGCACAACATGCTTTGCATCAAGAGCAACAAGCAATGAGCGAACACATCGACAACCTCACTGCCGACTTGCGACTCTCCGAGCAACGTACAAGGGACTACTTCAACCACAAGCTCGACGATCACAAGCAAGAGAATGATGCAAGGATGGACGAGATTCGCGTTTTATTGCTCAACCGCTCTTCTTCCACTTAGTCCTCCTCAAGAAGGACCCGCTCAAGTCGACACTCCGACTTCACCCTCTCCGGCTCAAGTACACCGACATCGAACACTCTACGCCGTGCTGCGTGCAACGATTGTCCAGCAAGCCTCAATCCTCTATGTGACACCGACTCTCAAGAGCACCGACAACGTCAAACCCAATAGGCTTTTGCGCTAGCACGAGAACGGCAACGACAATGCCAACATGAAGAGGAAGAACAAGCGCGATTACACCAAGTTGCACAAGATGCCGAGGCACAACGCCAAGAACGACAACTCCGTGAAGCTCAAGCACTTGTGGCGCAACAAGCACTCCAAGATTCAAGTCGAGCCATAGCCAACCGAGGTCGACAAGCTCATGAACAAGAAGAAGGACTTCACGAAGAAATTCAAGAACGAAGATTTCAAGCTCGCGTGCATCGTCAAGTTCCTCAAGTTCCTACTCGAGCTCAACAAGGTCCTCCACAAGCTCGCCAAGAACATCAAGTTCGTCAAGAGCATGATGACAATGGAAATCCTCCACGACAAGAGCAACATGAGGTTGACAACCCTCCTCACCAAGAGTGGCATGAGCTTGACAATCATCAACAACATGGACGTCATCATCCCCGACCGCAACACAATGAAGAGCGGCGCTACGGCAAGCAGTAGTTCACCATGCCCAAGTTCAATGGAAGCAACGATCCCGAAGAGTACCTTTCATGGGCATTGAAGGTCGACAAAATCTTCCACTTGCACAACTATGACAAAGAGAAGAAGATCGCGATGGCATCCCTTGAGTTCCAAGACTATGACCTCATTTGGTGGGAACAAGTCATCGAGCACCGAGAGGCAAGAGGTGAACCACACATCACTACTTGGGCGCAAATGAAGGATGTCATGAGAGCACGCTTCGTGCCTACCTACTAAAACCGCGACCTCTTCAAGAAACTCCAACTACTCAAGCAAGGAACCAAGAGCGTTGAAGAGTACTACAAGGAGATGGAGATTTCCATGATAAGAGCCAACGTCATGGAAGATGATGAGCAAACAATGCCACGTTTCTTGAATGGACTCAACCATCCTATCAAGAAGATCGCCGACTTCCAACCATACTCGAATCTCATCGAGCTAGTACATCAAGCTACCAAAGCGGAACGTCAAGTGCAAGATGATTACAAGTATGCCAAGTTCTCATCCAAGTCATACGACTTCTCCAACACCCAAGCTTCAACGACTCCAACACCGTCTACCAAGCCTTCTACAAGCAACGTCGACAAGTTGAGTTCCAAGAAAGCTTCGTCAACTTCAAGTCACCCTCCTACTACAAGCAACTTCAAGTAGAGAGCTTCATCATCATCAAACCCCACCGATGAGACCATCAAGACAAGTTCCTTTAAATGCTTCACATGCGGAGGCCTAGGCCACAAGTCCTATGAGTGCACCAACAAGTGTACCATGATCCTCAACGACGACGGCACCTACGACTTGATGAGTGAAGGAGAAATGGATGCTCTTGAGCAAGTCGCCATGCACCGGCAAGTGAACGATGAATAGGAACAAGTCTTTTGCGATGAAGATTCAAGTCCCGCTCTTGTTCTCTCCAAAGTCTTGACTCTCCAACATTACCAAGAAGAATACCAAAGATGCCACATATTCCACACCATGGACGGCATCAATGGACAATCCGTCAAGGTCATCATCGATGAAGGGAGTTCTCATAACCTCACAAGTGAAGAACTTTGCTCCAAGCTCCAATTGCCCAAGACGAAGCACCCACATCCATACAAAGTGCAATGGCTTAGCGACTCCGACACTGTCCAAGTCAAGCATCGAGTACAAGTCTCCTTCAAAATTGGCGCCTACGAAGACATATTGGAGTGCGACATCGTTCCAATGACCATTTGCCACCTTCTCCTTGGACGCCCATGGCAATTTGATAGAGGAGTCATCCACAACGGCTGAACGAACCACTACATCTTCAAGATGAAGGGCAAGGAGTACGTCCTTCTTCCAATGTCGACAAGCCAAGTGATCACCGACAAGCAAGCGACCCATCGTGGAGACCATAGTGAGAGAGCGAGCCACCAAAAAGAGACTGAACGCCACAAGCCCAAATTGAACACCTCCACGATGAGCGAAAAGAAGAACTTAGTCATATTTGCCACCAAAAGTGAGATAAGAGGAGTGTGTGAGAATCCATCTAGTGTCCTACACTACATCCTTTTGTGCAAGGACAATGCACCACAAGCTAACACCTCTCACACTCTTCCTATAGTTTTGTCTTCTCTTTTGCAGGAATTTCACGATGTTTTCCCTGACGAGCTACATCCGAAACTACCTCCACTACGAGGCATCGAGCACCGCATCGACCTCATCCCCGGAGCACCGCTATCGAACAAAGCTCCCTACCGCGTCAACCCCGAAGAAACCAAAGAAATACAAAGGCAAGTAAAGCATCTCATAGACCATGGACATGTGCATCAAAGTTTGAGCCCTTGTGTCGTCCCGGTCATTCTTGTGCCAAAACGAGACGGTAGATTTCGCACGTGCTCCGATTGTAGACCTATCAATGTTATCACCGTTCGATATAGGTATCCCACTCCATGGCATGATGATATGCTTGATGAACTTGATGGTGCCACTATATTTTCAAAAACCGATCTTAAGAGTGGTTACTATCAAATCCGCATACAAGAGGGTGATGAACAGAAAACCGCTTTCAAAACCAAGTTCGGGTTCTATGAGTGGTTAGTCATGCCTATGGGTCTATCGGAAGCACCGGGTACTTTTATGCGTCTTATGAATCATGTTTTTCGTCCTTATATTGGTGTGTTTGTAGTGGTCTACTTCGATGATATCCTTGTTTTTAGCAAGTCTCTCAAAGAGCATGTCACCCATGTCCGCACCGTTTTACAAACTCTTCGAAAAGAGCATCTCTATGCTAATATGGAGAAATGCCTTTTTGGCGTTGACAAGATTGTTTTCTTGGGGTTTGTTGTCTCTTCCAAGGGTGTTCATGTTGATGAGTCCAAGATCAATGCTATTAAGACTTGCCCACAACTAGCCAATTTGCAACAAGTGCGTAGGTTTCTTGGCCTTGCAGGTTTCTATCATCGCTTTGTGAAATATTTTAGCACCATTGCTTTTCCTTTGCATGCTTTGAGCAAGAAGAATGCGCCTTTTGTTTGGGGACCATCCCAAGATACCGCTTTCAATGAGCTTAAGAATTTGCTTACTCATGCTCCCGTGTTTGCTTTACCCAACTTGGACAAACCTTTTGAGATTCACTGCGATGCTAGTGGTAATGTCATAGGAGGTGTGTTAACGCAAGAGAAGCGCCCCATAGCTTACTTTAGTGAGAAACTTTCCGGAGCACAACTCAATTACCCCATATATGACAAAGATCTATATGCTTTAGTTCGCGTTTTGCACGAATGGGAACACTATCTTTTCCCTCATGAGTTTATCATTCATACCGATCATGAAACGCTCAAGTATCTTAAGGGACAAACCAAGTTGAACAAGCCTCATGCTAAATGGAGTGAATTTATTGAGTCTTTTCCTTATGTCATCAAGTACATCAAAGGTAAATAAAACATTGTGGCAGATGCCCTTTCCCGCATATGCATGCTTGTTACTCAACTTGAATTAGATGTCTTTGGCTTTGAGCATATAAAAGACTTGTATGAGCATGATCCTACTTTTGCTACTCCTTATGCCAAGTGTTTGACGCACACATCTTGGGAACGCTATTACATCAAAGATGGATATCTTATGAGAGCTAACAAGCTTTGCATCCCCAAGTCTTCTCTTCGTTTGTTGCGTTTGCAGGAATCTCATGGAGGAGGCTTAATGGGACATTTTGGATGCGACAAGACTTTTGCCACGCTCTCGAAGAACTACTTTTGGCCCAAGATGTTTCGCGACGTCAACCGCTTCACCAACCGATGCTCTACCTGTCGCAAAGCTAAGTCCAAAGCTCAATCCCATGGCCTTTATATGCCTCTACCAATTCCATACCAACCATGGGAAGATATTAGCATGGATTTTGTACTTGGATTGCCCAGGACTCGTAATGGAAAGTTATAGAGACAAAGGTGTCCCGATGTTTCGATGAGATAGATATCGTTTTCTGTGGGAGTTGACTTTGACGATCCGACTACGAACGTGCGAAGACGTCGCGCCTTAGCAATCGCTAAACCAGCTTCCGAGGGTTATTGACCACGCCGGAGCACGATCAACCTGACCACAAGGGCCTATTTCCTACGAGCAAACGAAGAACAAGGAAGAAACTGAGATTGCAATCTGGATATTGCGAATTAAAGAGGAAAGCTTTATTAATGACGGTGGGGTTCTGTGACGTCTTGGTCTGGTCGTTGGACACAAATGAAGTACGCGAAGTTGTAGCTATGGCGAACTTTTAATCTAAACAAAACCCAAAGTCTAGACGATACCCTAAGGGCTGTATATATGGAGGAAGAGGGGGGAATTTCGTGGCCCTTGGAGGAGGGGTCTGAAACCAACCCGAACTCTTGTTTTCCCACACATATGGACTCTAAAAACAACCTATACTTAAGTATTTCAAAAATACATGGGCCTGGCCCAATAATAAGGTGACGCGGCACCTAGAATAGCCTTTGGACGAAATTTATGAAGTGGCATCTTGTAATTTCGTTGAAGGCTTCATGCACTCCTTATGGTCGCTTCAAAGTCCTGAAATCATCACTTGTAACTCCATTCTTGATCCCCTTGTGCATGCCATCATCTCCATGCTTGAACTTGCTCCAAGGTTCATCTTTCTTGTCCAAATTAGGCCCTTCATTTGTAAGCAAAACAAATGTATCCAATTTAGGCAGCATCATATTCTCATGAACATTAAAATCGTTACCAAGAAACGAAAGTACCCGATAATTCAATTAGCGTGCGCGAGCTCTAGTAATTGGTCCAGTATGTATAGTAGCAGGGGCTGTGGGTGTAACAATGGTATTGATGTCCTTGTCATCTTTTCCTTCTTGAAATGAAGTCATCCTCGACGAAAGGTCATCTTCCTCACCTAAATAAGGGTTCAAATCTGCAATGTTAATAGTGAGACTAACCCCAAAATCTGCACGCAGCTCAAGTTTATATGCATTATCATTTATTTTCTCTAACACCTTAAAAGGACTAGCAGCACGTGGCATTATCTTTGATTTGTGCAAATTAGGAAATCTATCCTTACACAAATGTAACCAAACAAGATCTCCGGGGTGCAAACACAACATGTTTTCTACCCTTATCTCCAGCAAGTTTATATTTAGCATTCATACGCTCAATGTTTTCCTTAGTTAACTCATGCATTTTTAAAATCAATTGAGCATGTTCCTTAGCATCAAAATTAACCTTCTCCGAAGATGGAAGAGGCCACAAATCAATAGGTGCACGAGGCTGGAAACCGTACACAATTTCAAAAGGACACATCTTAGTAGTAGAATGCTATGAATGATTATAAGAAAATTCAATATGAGGCAAGCATTCTTCCCACATTTTCTTATTATTCTTCAAAACAGCCCTAAGCATAGTAGATAATGTTCTATTGACTACTTCAGTTTGTCCATCAGATTGAGGATGACAAGTAGTACTAAAAAGCAGTTTAGTCCCCAACTTAGCCCATAAACATCTCCAAAAGTGGCTAAGAAATTTAGTATCACAATCTTAAACTATAGTATTTGGAACACCATGCAAGCGAATAATTTCACGAAAGAACAAATCAGCAACATTAACAACATCATTTCTTTTATGACATGGTATAAAGTGTGCCATTTTCGAGAACCTATCCATGACAACAAATATGCTATCCCTCCCCTTCTTTGTTCGAGGTAAATCTAAAACAAAGTCCATAGATATATCCTCCCAAGGAACACTAGGTACAGGTAAAGGCATATATAAACCATGAGGATTGAGTCGTGACTTAGCTTTTTGACATGTAGTGAAGTGAGCAACAAAACGCTCAACATCACGTCTCATATTTGGCCAAAAGAAATGTGTAGCAAGTATATCCTCCGTCTTCTTGATGCAAAAGTGTCCCATTAATCCTCCTCCATGGGTCTCATTCAACAACAAAGGACGAACGGAGTTAGCTGGAATGCATAGCTTGTTAGCACGAAACACAAATCCATCGTTAAGAACAAACTTGTTCCAAGTTCTCCCTTCGTTACAATTCTGCATTACATCTTTAAAATCAACATCATGCACATATTGATCTTTGATGGTCTCCAAACCGAATATTTTGAAGTCAAGTGGTGAAAGCATAGTATAGCGACGAGACAATGCATCAGCAATAACATTTTCTTTACCCTTCTTGTGTTTAATGACATAAGGATAAGTCTCAATGAATTCAACCCATTAAGCATGTCTACGATTCAGTTTAGCTTGACTTTTAATATGTTGCCAGGTTTCTAAAGACCGAACAAGAGCATATAATTCTTTATCATAAGTAGAATAATTCAGACTAGGCCCACTCAATTTTTCAGAAAAGTATGCAACAGGTTTGCCATCTTGTAATAACACACCTCCTAATCCAATTCCACTAGCATCACATTCAAGCTCAAAAGTCTTATTAAAATCAGGAAGTTGGAGTAAAGGAGCATGTGTCAACTTATCTTTCAATACCATGAAGGCTTCTTCCTGTGCGGTACCCCAAACAAAAGGCACATCCTTCTTTGTAAGCTCATTGAGAGGTGCAGCAATGGTGCTGAAATCAATCACAAAACACCTATAGAATCCAGCGAGGCCAAGAAAACTCCTCACTTGTGTGACCGTTTTGGGCTGCGGCCAACTCTCAATAGCTTCAATCTTGGCTTTATCAACTTCAATTCCTTGTGGAGTAACAACATAGCCAAGAAAAGATACTCGGTCGGTGCAGAAGGTGCACTTTCCAAGGTTACCAAACAAATGTGCATCACGTAGATCAATAAAAACAGCACGTAAATGTTCCAAATGTTCCTCCAAAGATTTACTATAAATCAGTATATCATCAAAATAGACTACCACAAATCGTCCAATGAAAGCACATAGAACTTCGTTCATTAACCTCATGAAAGTACTAGGTGCATTAGTTAACCCAAAAGGCATGACTAACCACTCATATAAACCAAACTTAGTTTTTACTGCAGTTTTCCATTCATCTCCCAATTTCATACGAATTTGATGGTATCCACTACGCAAATCAACTTTGGAGAATATTGTAGAGCCACTCAATTCATCAAGCATATCATCTTGCCTAGGAATAGGATGACGATAACGAATAGTAATATTATTAATGCGTCTACAATCAACACACATACGCGACGTACCATCCTTTTTAGGCACTAGTATAATAGGAACAGCACAAGGACTAAGAGATCCGCGTATGTAACCTTTGTCGAGCAACTCCTGTACTTGACACATAATCTCCTTCGTCTCCTCTGGATTGGTACGGTATGGTGCACGGTTGGGTAGCGATGCACCGGGAATTAAGTCAATTTGATGCTCAATCCCTCGAATAGGTGGTAATCCCGGTGGAACGTCTTGTGGGAAGACGTCAGCGAACTCCTGCAAAATGTTAGTGACAGCAGGGGGCAAAGAGGAAGGCACGTCCTCGAATGAAAATAATGCCTCTTTGCACACAAAAGCATAGCAAACAGATTTGCTGAAATCTAGCTCATCAATATCAGATTTTGTGGCAAGTAAACATGCGCTTTTCAATTTAATTTCAGAAGCAACACTAGATGGTTTATTATTAGGTTCCATTTGTTGCTCAAATTCTTTTGCCACAATCTACTTTTCACTCTTATTTTTCTCCTGTTTTGCTTTATTAGCTCTATTAATATCATCTTTCAAAATGGATTCAGGAGTCATAGGAAGCAAAGTGATATGGCTATCCTCATGAACAAGAGTATATTGATTATTTCTACCATGGTGTACATAATTTTTATCAAATTGCCATGGTCTACCAAGTAATAAGGAAGATGCTTGCATAGGTACCACATCACAATCAACATAATCAGCATATGTAGAGATACTAAAATGCACACGAACAGTACGTGTTACCTTAACCTTGCCGCTGTTGTTGAAGCATTGGATGTAGTAAGGATGTGGATGTGGTCTTGTGGTGAGAGATAGCTTCTCCACCATCTCCATGCTAGCCAAGTTGTTGCAGCTCCCTCCATCTATGATGAGCGAACAAAATGTTCTTTCACAACTCCCTTTGTATGGAACAAATTATGCCTCTGATTTTGCTCAGCTTGTGTAACCTACACACTCAAAACACGTTGAGCAACTAAACATTCATACCTGTCAGAATCTTCAGTAGCCATGTATTGCGTCTCATGATCAGAATCATCTCCACCGTGTTCTTCATGTGTAATAAGAGCCAAAGTCTCCTCATCATAGTCACTAGCGGACTCATACCCACCATCCTCAGTAGAAATCATCACACGCTGAGATTTGCATTCTCTCGGAAAATGTCCTCTTCCCTTACAATGACAAAAAATAATATCACTTGTGTGCCCTGTTGATGCCATCGAAGAAGAAGAGCTCTGCGCAGGCCCAGCAGGTGTGCTCTTAGTAGATAGTGGTGGTTGTGCCTGCTTTCTTGTATCATGGCTGCAGGTGGCACCTGATGGAGGTGCTGGTGATGTGGAAGTAGAGGATACATGTGGTGTCCATGATGAAGGTCGACCTACAGAAAAATTAGTTCGCACCAATGTCTGTCGATCCTGCACTTCACGTTCAGCTTTACAAGCAAGATGGAATAAACGAGTGATATTAGTATAGTCCTTATACTCTAGAACGGTCTGAATCTGTCTATTTAATCCACCCATAAAATGTGCAAGCATAGCTTCATTCTCCGCAATAATACCACATCTAATCATGCTAGTTTGTAATTCCTGATAATATCCTTCTATAGAATTGTTTCCTTGTCTTAAACGCTGTAATTTTTGAAGTAATTCACGTTGATAATATGGTGGAACCCAATGAGTACGCATAGCAGTTTTCAAAGCAGCCCAAGTAGTTGGAATAGGATATAATCTACAATGTTCAGACCACCAAACACATGCGAAGCTAGTGAAAGCACAAACAGCAGCAGGAACACGTCTCTCCTCAAGATATTGTAAACATGTAAAACGTTGTTCGGTTTCTAACTCCCAAGTAAGATATATATCAGGAACATATCTACCCTCAAATGCTGGAATATTCAATTTCAGTTTAGGAAGATGGTCATGATCTCGTACCTCATATGGTGGTGCAGCCCTGCCGTTGCGATGATATACCTGAGGACGACCCGGTGGTGGTGGTGCTGGTGGTTGCACGTAGTTCTGATTTTGATCAACCTCATCCTCATAATGGTCCTCCACCTCTGCAGTAGCAGCATGAGCTACAGAAGCATCAATAGCGGCACCAGAATTTTGCCTAGGGTCAATGGGAACGCGTTGTTGTTGTTGGTGGTGGTGGTGTTGTTGTTGTTGTAGAGGTGCGTTAGGTGTAGCCAGTGGTGGTGGTGGAAGACGTGCGAGCAATTCATTAAACTTGTTATCGAGCTTTGTTTCGAACGTCTTCTCCATGCCATCTATCTTCTCCATGGCCTCTTCAAATATGTTTAGCACATCTCGCACCTGTCCACTCATCATTTGCTGAAATTTATCATGCAACTCCTTATTCGTCATGTTCTCCCAGTCAGTCTCGTCGGCCTGTGATCCTGCCATGGTTAGCAACAATAGAAACACACAAGAATACGATCCTACAGACTAGTAACAAGAGGTGGTGGTGGGTGTCACAAATCCGTCAAGCAAATCTCAAATTCTTGCCAGTTCTTACCCAGTAGCAGGCGGTGATCGGCAACCGTCGTAGTCAAAACTCTCAAAGCTTGGATAGAGCGATTACCAGGGAGAGTAAAACGCATGACGTAGATGTATGTTGATGTAGGGTAGGAACCCTAGGGGCCGATCTTTCACGAAAGGAGCGGATCCCGTGAAGAACACGAAGAACACAAGGGGAACAACGAGGGAAACACGAGGTGAAAACGAGAGGAACACTCAAACTAACAAGAACAAGTCACACATGAACTAGATCCTCAGATACATAAGGGTTCACACGATCCACAATCAACTAAGGATGATACAAGTAGCACGATCTTCTCCTTGAGGAGGTCTTGAGTTCTTCCCTAAAAGGGTTCTTGAATCCGCTTGGGGGATCTTCACCGGTGGAGGCTCGAATCTCCGTGGAGAAGGTGACCAAGTGGATGAGCAAAGCTCTCACACAAACATGAGCTAATTCTTTGCTAACCCTAGAAAGTTGGACGAGGTGGAGTATATATAGTCTTAGTGCAAAAGAGGGGGAGGTGAAGGGGTACATGGGCTGCGGCCCAACACGAAACAGTGCACAGGCGTCGGACGTCCGGGAGTCACCGGTCGTCCGGATGCTCGCGAGGGTCCGGACATCCGGTGCCTGTTGGACGTCCGTAGATTCGGCTCGGGTGGTCTTCGGTCGGACGTCCGGTCGGGCTCGGTCGTCCGAGGAGCGTCGGTCATCCGTGGAGCGTCGAAAGTCCATAGTTTTGGCTTGGGTGTGGAAATGTCAGACGTCCGGTCTGGGTTGGACGTCTAGAGCCTGGAGGTCGTCAGACGTTCGGTCCTAGCCGATCGTCAGGAGCCTGTAGCTTCTTCTTCATCACTTCTTCTTCTCCGTCTTGACGTCCATCTTCCTCTTCTTCTTCTCCTTGCTCCTTAGCTTCTCCATGGTACCTGAGTATGCACAATGTGTCCGTATGAGGTAGTAGCCATGTTTCATGTGCATCGAAGTGGAAACGTGAGAGGAGTGATGTCACCTCGGTTTCGAGAGCTCTTGCGCGTGCACGTGTCATGGGTCCGCTAGGCACTTGGTGAGGCGCTTGTAGGTCCATGGGATGACCTTGGGATGCTCCGCATAATCTCCCCTCCCTTGGGGAAGATCCGTCCTCAGATTAAATTCTTCATCACCATGGAAGGGAGAGAGATCTTTGACGTTGAAGATTTCGCTCATGGAGTACTTGTCGCGTGGAATGTCGATCTTGTAGGCGTTGTCGTTGTAGCGTGCAAGCACCTTGAAGGGTCCATCCGCTCATGGTCGAAGCTTGGACTTGCGTTCTTGTGGAAAGCGGTCCTTGCAAAGGTGTAGCCACACGAGATCACCAATGTTGAAGACCATAGGTTGCTTGTTGAAGTTGAGCTTGGCTGCAAGGCGTTGAACTTGGAGCTCGATGGTGTTTCTTGTATCTTCGTGCACCTTCTTGAGATGTGTCACACGCGCACTTGCGTCCAAATTGATGCGCTCTTGGAGTGGTAGAGGGAGAATTTCCAAAGGGGACAAAGGATTGAATCCGTAGACGACCTTGAATGGGGACTTGCCGGTTGTTGAGTGTCGTGCTTGGTTGTAGGCGAACTCGGCGATAGGTGGGCACTCCTCCTACTCCTTGATGTTCTTCTAGATGAGTACTCGAAGTAGAGTGGAGAGTGTGCGGTTGGTAACTTCCGTTTGGCCGTGGGTTTGTGGATGATACGCCTTGGAGAAAAGTAGCTTGATTCCAATCTTGGCGCATAGGGTCTTCCAAAAGTTGCTAAGGAACTTGACGTCGCGGTCCGAGACGATCGTCTTTGGCACTCCGTGTAGATGCAATATTTCCCTACAAAAGAGAGTAGCAACATGTGAAGCATCGTCTATCTTGTTGCAAGGGATGAAATGTGCCATTTTGGAGAAACGGTCCACAACGACAAATACCGAATCCTTCCCATTTCGAGTCCTAGGCAGACCAAGTACAAAGTCCATGCTAAGGTCTTCCCATGGTTGATATGGGATTGTGATGCGGAGCATCCTACGTTCATCCCCATGACACGAGCATGAGCTAGAGCTCTCAAGAACGAGATGACTTCTTTCCTTAGTGATATCCCATTTGATCTCTCGAGGCATGGCTACAACCTAAGTCCGGAATGTTATGCATGATTAGGTATCAAGAGGACCCTTCCAAAGATGCATGTGAAGTCGGACAAACCGCCAAGTCCACGGATGAAGAGAACCGCCGAAAGGAGAAGAAGGCAACTCGAGGACCCGGACATCCGGCTGCTGGAGACGACCACTACAGCAACAGCTGCCCAGCCGCCAAGTGCTACAGGCCCCGGACATCCGCCCTCGCACCCGGGAATTCGGCACCCTACAAATAGAGAGCAACAAAGTGAGCTCCTCTAGCCAGGACATCCGGCCTGCCAGCCCGGACATCCGGCTCTCCGTGAAGCCCCGGACATCCGGCCCATCGCCCGGACGTCCAGCCTCCCCTGCCTGCATGCAGTGCGTCTGGGCCAAGGCCCATGTACCCCTTCGCCCCTTAGACTATATATACTGCCCCTCCACCTACGTTTTAGGGTTAGTGTTGTGTTAGCTCATTTGTGAGATAGAGCTTCGGTCATCCATATTGGATCTACTCCACGAGAGAGACCGTGACCCCTCTACGGAGAAGATCCACCTTGGATGCAAGACCCCTCATGGGAAGATTCCCTTGTGGATTCAAGACCTCCTCTACGGAGAAGAACCGGCTACCCTATGTATCGTTCTTTGTTGGATTTGGACCGTGTATCTCTTTGTGTTGATGGATCTAGCACATGTGTGATTGTTTCTTGTCTATTTGAGTGATTCCTCTCTTTCCCCTCGTGTTTCCCCCCTCGTGTTCTTCATGTTCTTAGTTGGATCCGCTCCTTTCGTGAAAGATCGAGCCACTAGGATTCTACCCTACATCATCTTGGTATCATGAGCCACGTTGATCACGACTTCTAAGCCTCCCCGTTGTGTTTTCTAGCCTAATTTTGTTGATTTCGTCCTAAATTCGAAAATCCCCACCAAAAATAGCCCCCAATTTTTTTGTCATTTGTTCGTTTTAATGATGTTTTGTTGGATTTGATCCATGGATTTGCTTGGTTTCGAGTGGATCTAGCATATCCCCAAGTTTCCCCAAACGAGATCTGGAATCGTCGGGCCGGACATCCAGGCCATCGGGCCGGACATCCGGGCCCCAAGCCGGACATCTGGCTCCTGAAGCGCCAAATCTGCACGGTTCTGGACATCAGGTCCCGGATTTCTGGCCCCGAGCCCGGATGTCCGACCCCTGGGATTTCAGCCTTCCCCATTTCACCGTTTTGTCCATAACAAATTCATCCGGAGTCTGTTTTTGACGTTCTTTAGCTCATTGAAAAGCTCTTCACATCCCCCTTCCCACAAAAATACTACCATCACCATTTGAGTCCATAATTTTTTTGGAACTTTGGCATCTTTGCCTAGGGCTTCCACCACAACCTCCGCATAACCACCACCGACTTCCGCAACCTAACCAATTTTTCTTGAGGAGTGATTTGAGTCTCCTAAGGTGTTTAGGCTACTTAGGGACGGTTGCTTCTTCATCAACCACCAGCACCATAACTTCCGCATAGGCTTGACCACCATACACTTCCACCATCCCAACTTAACCCAATTTTGTTAGTGTTGTGAGTTGTGTCTCCTAAGGTGTTTCGGCTACTTAGGGACCGTGCTTTCAACTCAGACACCATGTATACTACACCACCTTACCCTCCACTTCTGCGTTGCCTACTCGCAAAACCCATGATTGCATTTCCGCAATCCCATTGAGCTTCCGCAACCACCATCGCATCCTGCTACCACCATTTGACATTTGACATTTGAGATTTTGAGTTCACGGTTTTTCCGTTTCCTAAGGTGTTTCGGCTACTTAGGGACAAGTCTCCATCATCTTGGTATCTCCATCAAGATCACCACCACTCATCATCGCCAAGGACGGTAACCTCCATATCATCTTGGTATCGTGCTATCCCTCCATTGTATATTCCCTTGCCATTGCATTGATAACCCCTAGCCCATTTTGCGTCACTTACCTATCGAGACTAGCCTTTGAGTATTGCTGGCAACGTTACTTGTGCACATTAGTGATCTACACCATACATTGCATACATAACATATCATATTGGTATCATATCATCCCTTGTGTCACAAGATTGTTCCCGTATATACCCAATTGCTATCTTGGTTTGTGCATTTTGCATCATGGCCATACAAAAAAAGAGAATAAGCTTTTAAGCAAAGAAAAAGAGTGAGCAAAGAGCTTGTAAGCAAGTTCCATAGCATCATACCACATTGCATATAGGATCATCTTGGATCATAACACCGGGAGCCATACATACATAGCATACTTGGGATAGAAGTTTTTACATTTCGCATCTTATAGGTTGTGCACAAGTGTCGTATCTGCCTATTGAGCAATCGTGCTAGCGTCTCCCTTGAGTTGTGCAACAAGACCATTTTCCGTGGATTCCACATTTTGAGCTCATTCCTTGGTTGCACGCCCCCATTTTTCTATCTGTGTGTGTTTCCGTGTGCCACATATTGCTATTGGTCAACTTGTTACACTTGCGAATTTGTGAATCTCTTTCAACATTATTGACTCTTGCTAAAATTTCACATCAAATTTTTGTGCCGCTATCCTCACCGAGCTCCACCATAAGCCTTATTTGTGTAGGTGTGAGAAGCCGACAAGAATTTATACCAATTGTGCTATTTCCTTGTCCACGTTGGAGTGATCATTGATCCACTTTCAACTTCGGTCAAGGTACATTTCGTATTCATTCTTCTCTTTCTACCACTCCCATTTTTCTCTTGGAGTGATGGATAGGCAAGGCATTTTATCTCTGGTCTTCCACAACAACGATGGCGTGAACAACTACATCACCAAAGCGTCAATCTTCGATCTACAATGACAAATGCAAGGCGCACAATCAAGATTGCAAGAGCGCATCGAGAACCTCTCCATTGAAATCTTCCACTCCGAAGCGAGGAAAATGTACTACATCGACAACAAGCTTTCCACACAAAAGGAGGAGCAAGATGCAAGGATGGAGGAGATTCGGACCTTGTTGATCAACCTTTCTTCCCCTTCATCATCCTCAATGCAGCGACGTTCAAGTCACAAGTCTTCGGAGCGCAAAAATGACGTAAGCGCAAGTCGTCCACGTCCACATCTCCATGGAGACCACCATCACGTTCGTGATCCACATTGTCATGAAGGGCAAGTCACCTCCAAGCATCATGTGCATGACGACGACGAATGCCATCGAGCTCAAGCACGAGAATGACACCACACATGACATTGAGAGCATTTCCTATGATAAGATGAGTGTGACCACCACTAGCCCCACACTTGAGAGCATGCCACACATCCTATGTGAGGTTGAGAGCCATTTGAGTGACTCCACCGACCATATGAGTGAGAGCATCGAAGAGGGAGTGAGTGAGCCACAACACTTAGTGAGTGAGGTAGTTGAGACGGCATGTGAGGCCACCATGATTTCTAACAACTTAACCTCTACTCCGAGTGTGTTTTCTTTGGTGCTAGGTCTCCTACATGATGACACGCCTATCCTCGACGAGTCCATACCTCCAAAGGAGATGACGATGGCCATGATGGACGATGATGCACCACCCACATGGTTCCATCAATATGAAGATGACCATGACTTGGTCTTCAACACCTCACCTACAACACATGAGCGATGCTCCAAAGGTAAAATAGGTGATGGTGCTTCTCTTGTCCCACTAGTGGACTATCTCACCAATGATTGCTTGCATGATGTTGATCCACCTATTCCCATGCTTCATGCTAGTGTGACTTCTTCATGTCATGACTTACCTATTTATGATGAATATGATGATGAGCATGTTGATTTGCCTAGTTGTGATGCTATGCTCCATAGGATATCATGTGAAAATTCTATTGGTCACACAATATTTGATAATCCTTTGAACTTGTCATATGCTCTGAGTGAGATCTCCTATATTGCCTCATTTCAATCTCAACATATTAGCTATGCATGCCCCATTAAAATAAATCCCATTTGCACTTGTGGCATAGATGACGAGATGATGGTCATTGGCTTTTGTTTTTCATGTGATGATATTGCCATGCTTCCTTTACATGATTTGCGCAATTCATCTACTATGCCATGCCATGATCACATTGTTCCAGATATGCATTGTTTTGGATGTTGTCAATATTCTCCATGTGATGTTTCCATTAATGCTCATGAGGAGACCCCCATAGTTTCCTCATACATATTAGGAGATTTTGATGCATTCCATACTTTGCATGATTCCCATAATTGCTTGCACCATATGCATTCCATGAATAATAATGCTTTACATATTTCCCATGATGCATTACACAATTTGGGTCTCCATTATGCTATACATAACAACAAACCTATCATGATGGATGAAATGTTTCTCTATCATGCATCACATTTATTTGAGCATTGGATATTTTGTGCTAACCAACATCATGCACGTGCACATCATTATGGATGATGGATGATGTTTTGTGTAGGTACTCACGTATACTCGTCAACCTCATCTCAGTCCCAAGAGTTGACGAAACGAGCTCTTGAGAGCAAAGATCACTTGGGATGCTGTGAACTATCCTTACCACTGCTCTCTTTGCGCAATGACTAGGCGCATCTCTCTCACTTGTCTCTCACACGGTTATGGGCTATATACCACTTGTCGCTTCATGCTCATTTTACCGTGTTCACTTTGCATGCTATGCTTGCTTCTATACCTTTGCCATGCAATTGTGACCCTTGCGTGCATCTACCCATGATTAACCATTATGCTACTCCTATTTGTATTTGCATGCTTGGTGGAGATTCTTGTTGCTATTGCCATGTTTATCATGTGCCTCATGCTATTGATGCTATTTTGCTCATATCCTCCTTTCATGCTTGTGCTATGTCATGTGAATTATTCATCCACACTATTTTCACCCATGACATGCTTGCCATGATTTCTTCTAGTATGTTGCATCTTCGCACTACTAGCTTGCTTGACTTGATCGCCATGATTGCTTGCTTTGTCGCATCACCCATGTTCAACTCTTACTCGCTTTCTTGGGTTGATGACGTACATGCCCGTGCCTCTCACATGATATATTTTGTTCATTGTCGCTTTCCTCCAATTGTTGCATCTATGCTTATTGATCTTGGAGACTTGGACACTTTACTTGTGATGCATGCTTGTTTGATTGAGCCTATTGAATTTAGTTGTTCTCGCATCATATGCCTCCATACTATGAAATGCTCCCTTGTCCTTTCTTATGATGAGCATGATGCATACACTTGTTGGGTATCTTATCACACGAATGATAGGTTTTGCATTTCCGCTAACCTCATTTGTTTTTCCGAGTGTTTGTCATGTTCTTTCATTTTGAAGGATTCACAAGGCAATACCGTCATGAGACAGTTTGGTCATG
The DNA here is from genome assembly GCF_002162155.2 of Triticum dicoccoides. Classification (NCBI taxonomy): domain Eukaryota; kingdom Viridiplantae; phylum Streptophyta; class Magnoliopsida; order Poales; family Poaceae; genus Triticum; species Triticum dicoccoides. Next base: position 335,992,265 of record NC_041386.1, read on the forward strand.
TGAAGGCATACACGATGTGCAACACCAACATTTGCGAGAATCTCCTAAAGGTGAACCCCTTCCCTTTGAGCCATCCTCAAATATGCATATTGGATGGGTCACTCTTTCATTGTTGTTTCCTTCTTGTTGTCTACATGGTACATCTCGTGAACGAAGGAGCGACATTGAAGATTGGCTCTATGGACCTTCACATTGAGGAGCGCTCGGACTTATTGGAAGCACCTTCGAACCTCCACTCATGCCACGACATTGAGCATTGGTACACCAACACCTCCATATTTGTTGATTGTGCCCACACATGTCCACTAGTGTAGAACCGGGCAATAGCACCGGTTCGTAAGGCCCTTTAGTGCTGGTTTGGTAACCGGCACTAAAGTGTGGGCACTAAATCCCCCCCCCATTTAGTACCGGTTCAGCACGAACCAATGCTAAAGGGCAACCACGTGGCACGAGCCAGCTCCGTGGGCGCGTAGGACATTAGTACCGGTTGGTAACACCAACCGGTACTAAATGTTTGGGTGTGTTTTGGTTTTATTTTTTATTTTTACTTTAATTTTGTGTTTTCAATTTAAGTTATTGATTGTTTTACATTATAATGAGTTGTTAAATCATTAGGTGAATGTACCACAGATTAGTTTGATTGGATGCATGTGGATCCTAGCTAACTCATCAAGTATATATATGTCATATCCATATTATATATACTTGATCACCTAATTAAGTGATGAGGTAATATGGATATGGCATATACTTGATCACTTAGCTAGAATCCATCCAGTTGAAACTAATCTGTGGTTTCTTTCATAAATGATATAATAACTCATCATCATCATCATATTAATATAAAAACTCTTGCATCATATATATCATCACCAACAACAGTTTTCATAGCTAGCTAAAAATCATCATATAATAGTCGTCTCATTACCACTACTTAATCATCATATAGTCATTACCACTATCTAATCACCACCAACACTAGCTTAAAGAAGAAACATTCACTTGTACCAGAAGCAAAGATATCATCGAGTTCAGCATGGTAATGATATTATAAGCATTCATAACACCACAAAAGCAAATCACTCTTTGAGATTAAGTTTAGGATGAAGAACATGGACATGAGAGGGCAAGTACTAAGAGCATGAACTAGCTAATTAATCACTCCTGCTGCTCTCTCTCTCTCAGGTAAAATAGCATAGAACATGTATAGCTTTCCTGATTCATCATATTGGAGCATGCAGACGAACCTGTCTCCTAATCGTGGGTTGCGCTTCTGATTGCTGCTCCCTAGTACTTCTCTGCGATCGTTCACAATTTTGCTCCAGTCTTTTACTATTAAGCATTCCTCGCTATTAGAAATCCTGAATGCACTAAAGTGCATTGTAGAATATCTTGGTCGTAAGCTAACAATATTCATGGAAATAAGCTGTCAATATAAATTGAGATCTATTAATTATTCAACTGGTTCAAATAATCTCATATCGAAGACATAAATATGGTTGACAAACTAACATAATGGTAGAACTGGAGGCGTCTGCACATTGACCCAGATGTCTCTATTACCTTCCAGACGAATATCAAAGGTGATAACCCTATCAGGCTCAAATGCATAAGCCTTGCATAGTGCTGGCCAAGTTTTGCATTCAAAATAGGCTTATGTGTCTGCATTGTATAATTTGACGTTGAAGGTATAAACATTCTCGGTCTTCAAGTAAACTCTTTTTACCTCCATAGTTTCGTTAGGACTGAAACCTATCTTATCCAAGACAAAAATTCTTGCATGGCAGGGAATACGCTAGTAGAATAGTGAAAAATTAAAATTAAAAGTTGAAGCAAAAGAAGCAGAAGTCATGATTAATTATGAAAAAGACTTGTCATTGTGACTTATTGTATCCACTTCGAAGTTCTCATCCAGCTTGATGCTAAAGCGTCTATCATCAACTAGAAAATTTCTGCCGCACAGGCCGCGCTGATCTTCGCAGTATTCGCACATAATGAAATCGTGTTCGTCGTCAGACGACATTCCTATGTTCATAGGTGAAACATTAAACACTTATTAGTTCTATTAATTCAACTAATTCTGTTAATTCAACTAGTTCAACTAATTAATTAAACTAATTCAACTAAGCACTTACGAAAAATATACCTAAATAAAGTAGCTCAACTAATTTAACTAACTAGTTGAACTAATTAATTCAACCAATTCAACTAAAATAGTTCTATTAATTTCTTATAACTAAATTAAACTAAAGTTAATTAGATTCAACTAAATTAAACTAATTAATTCAACTAATTCAACTAACTAGTTCAACTAATTAATTCAACTAATTCAACTAAAGTAGCTCAACTAATTCAACTAACTAGTTCAACTAAACTAATTCAACATTCCTATGTTCATAATGTTAATTAGATAATCAAATCTCATATAACTAAATTAAATATATATCTAACATATAATTTATATATAATTCATCTAACATCTGACATTAATATCTAACATATGTTCATATATAGGTGA
>NC_041386.1:335995000-335995586 GCF_002162155.2 Triticum dicoccoides
AAATTTTCTTACTAAAAATAACTAGTTCTATTAATTCAACTAATTCAACTAAGAATTTACTAAAAATAAACTAGTTCTATTAATTTTCTTACTAAAATATATAAAGTAGCTATATATAGTAATATTTTAATCAGATCATCAAATCTCATATACCTAAATAAACTAGTACTAATTCAACTAGCTAGTTCAACTAAGAATTTACTAAAAATAAACTAGTTATATTAATTCAACTAGTTCAAATAATCTCATATACCTAATTAATTAATATCTAGCTAATTCATCTAACAATTAACACTAATATTTAACTTCTCTATCTAATTCATCTAATATTTCTATAACTAAAAACAGAAAAATTTCTAACATTCTATAAATAAAAACATAAAAATTTCTATAACTAAAATTTATAACTAAAAAACTAAAAAACAATGTGTGTGTGTGTGGACATGCATGGTGGCCGGGGCAGGATATCACTGGCGAGGCGAGGCGACGGGGACGACGACGGGCGGCGCCGACGGGGATCGCGACGACGGGGATCGTGACGACGGGGATGGGGACGGGGCGGCGACAACGGGGACGGGGACGGGCC
>NC_041386.1:335995839-336041237 GCF_002162155.2 Triticum dicoccoides
GGCGCGGCGATGGGGACGGCCGGGGCGGCGACGACGGGGACGGGGCGACGACGGGGGCGTCAACAAGGCGTCGAAGGGGGCAGCGACGGGGGCGGCGGGCGACGGGACAGAGGAGAAGAAGCAGATGAGAAACTGAATTTTTTGAAGTGTTTTCTTAAATAGGATGGGCCTTTAGTACCGGTTGGAGCCACCAACCGGTACTAAAGGCCAACTTTGGCCAGGCCAAGAGGTGGGAAGAGCACCCTTTAGTACTGGTTGGAGCCACCAACCGGTACTAAAGATCACCCTTTAGTACTGGTTGGAGCCACCAACCGGTACTAAAGGTTGTGTGCTACCACCCGCGGTGCACAAAGTTTAGTCCCACCTCGCCGGGCGAAGGGCAGCCGCACTGGTTTATAAATCCAACCGCGGCTGCCCTTTCGAACTCCTCTATAAAGCAGGCTTTTGGGCCTAACTATGGCGCGCTGCCCTGTGAGTCTGCTGGGCCTCGTCGGCCTGAAATTGCACGCCCGTGGTCTAGCAGGCCCACAGGACAGCGCCCCAATTTTTTTTATATAGTTCTTTTTTCTGCTTTATTTTTTCATCTATTTATTTCTGAGTAGTTTTTTTATTTTCTGCTATATTTATTTTCTTCTATTTATTTTGACTAGTTTTTCTATATAGTTTTTTGTTTTCTGCTATAGTTTTTTTTGTTTTCTGCTATTTTTTCTTTTCTGCTTTATTTATTTTCTTCTATTCATTTATTTTTATATAGCAGAACATGCAAGAACAACAAATGATGTCAGAACATGTTGGAAATTGATGACGTCGCTTTGAATGCTACATACTGAACACAAAATAAGTCTGGAGTTCAAATAAGTTTAAAAAACATTGAAGTGCCCGTGTAACACATGAGTTCATGTCCGAAACCCTGATACTCCGAAAGAGATTGTCCGGTTTGTACACGAAGTGCATCCAGTTTTTGCCGTGACCCTCTCTACTCTCTCACACATGCTATGCGGGTGAAATGATGATACCATGCTAAATTTCAACATTTTCACAGTTCATTTTGTAGTGATTTTCAATTTCATGGTCATTTAGCTCTTTAAACAATTCGGTAAATGACTGGAAACAGCAAATGATGTCAGAACATGTTGGAAATTGATGACGTCGCTTTGAATGCTGCATACTGAACACAAAAGAAGTCCGGAGTTCAAATAAGTTTGAAAAACATTGAAGTGCCTGTGTAACAGATGAGTTCTTATCCGAAACCCTGATACTCCGAAAGAGATTGTCCAGTTTGTACACGAAGTGCGTCCAGTTTTTGTCGTGACCCTCTCTACTCTTTTGCACATTCTATGCGGGTGAAATGATGATATCATGCTAAATTTCAAAATTTGCTCAGTTCATTTTGTAGTAATTTTCAATTTCACGGTCATTTAGCTCTTTAAACAATTCGGTAAATGACTGAAAACAGCAAATGATGTCAGAACATGTTGGAAATTCATGACGTCACTTTGAATGCTGCATACTGAACACAAAAGAAGTCCGGAGTTCAAATAAGTTTAAAAAACATTGAAGTGCCCGTGTAACAGATGAGTTCTCGTCTGAAACCCTGATAGTCCAAAAGAGATTGTCTAGTTTGTACACGAAGTGCGTCCAGTTTTTGCCGTGATCCTCTCTACTCTTTTGCACATGCTATGCGGGTGAAATGATGATACCATGCTAAATTTCAACATTTTCACAGTTCATTTTGTAGTGATTTTCAATTTCACGGTCATTTAGCTCTTTAAACAATTCGGTAAATGACTGAAAAATAGCAAATGATGTCAGAACATGTTGGAAATTGATGACGTCACTTTGAATGCTGCATACTGAACACAAAAGAAGTCCAGAGTTCAAATAAGTTTAAAAAACATTGAAGTGCCCGTGTAACAGATGAGTTCTCGTCCAAAACCCTGATACTCCGAAAGAGATTGTCCAGTTTGTACACGAAGTGCGTCCAGTTTTTGCCGTGACCCTCTCTACTCTTTTGCACATGCTATGCGGGTGAAATGATGATACCATGATAAATTTCAACATTTTCACAGTTCATTTTGTAGTGATTTTCATTTTCACTTTCATTTAGCTCTTTAAACAATTCGGTAAATGACTAAAAAACAGCAAATGATGTCAGAACATGTTGGAAATTGATGACGTCGCTTTGAATGCTGTATACTGAACACAAGAAGTCCGGAGTTCAAATATATTATTAAAAATAAAAAAGAGGTGCAATGCTGGTTAATTTGCTTCAAGCCTTTCGGAATAGTGTAGACTGCACTGCACATAGCTCAGTGCAATCTATGCTATTCCGAAAGGCTTGAAGCTAATCAATGTGCAGATGAGCATTGCGCCTCTTCATCATTGTCTCTGCACTCACGGCTTATAAACCGCTCATACTGCCTCTCCCTTGGCAAGGTGGGACTAAAAATCAGTTTACTATGAAACTCTAGTACCAGTCAATGCCATGAACTGGTACTAAAGGTCTTCGTGGGGGCCCCAGCCTGACCACAGCCACACTGGCCTCATTAGTATCAGTTCGTGGCATGAACCAGTACTAAAGGTTGCCCATGAACCGGTACTAATGATGTCCGCCCGCCTAGCCGTTGGAACCGGCACTAATGGTCACATTACTGCCGGCTCAAATTCAAACCGGCACTAATGTGCTTCACATTTGACCCTTTTTCTACTAGTGGTCTTGCTCGATGGACATATCATACACATGACAAATTTGCATCTTATGCATGGATTGACTCACATTATGATTGCCTTGTTGCATCTTGTATTCCCATGTCGTCCATGATATATGAGCTTGTGCATTTCCTTAGCAAATTTGTTGTGATCTTCCTTGATGGCATATTCATACATGATGATCATATTGCCCATCATCAATTGCATGATCACATCACATTGAGCATGAGTTACCATGTTAATGCTTTTGATAAACCATCCCTTTATGACATCATTTTTCACAATGGTTTCTTCGATCACATTCACCACACCTTTGTGCATACTACAAATCCTATTGTTCCCATCAATGCTTTGCATATTATTCTATATAATCTTCATAAGCTTCATGCACTTTGTCACGAACAATCTTGCTGAACGAACTCATTCTTACATGATGGACACTTTGTGTGCGCTAACCATTGTATTTTCGAGTGTCGTTTGTGTTTGCTTTTCTTGCATGTATACGACTCCGGAGACACCTTGAGTACTTGGATTGTCCAATGCCTTCAACTCCGTCAACTACAAGTCCGTCCACAACAACCGTTTCCATGGTGATGAGGATCACAATCTGAGGTCGGATCTTCCCCAAGGGAGGGGAGATGATGCGGAGCATCCTACGATCATCCCCATGACATGAGCATGAGCTAGAGCTCTCGAGAACGAGGTGACTTCTTTCCTTAGTGATATCCCATTTGATCCTCTCGAGGCATGGCTAGTACCTAAGTCCGGAATGTTATGCATGATTAGGTATCAAGAGGACCCTCCCGAAGATGCACGTGAAGTCGGACAAACCACCAAGTCCACAGATGAAGAGAAATGCCGAAAGGAGAAAAAGGCAGCTCCATGACCCGGACATCCGGCCCCAGGCCTGGACATCCGGCTGCTGGAGACGACCACTACAGCAACAGCCGCCCAGCCACCAAGTGCTACAGGCCCCAGACATCCGGCGTCAACCACAGACATCCGGCGCCTCGCCAAGTCCCGGACATCCGCCTCGCCGCCGGAAATCCGGCACCCTCCAAATTGAGAGCAACAAAGTCAGCTCCTCCAGCCCGGACATCCGGGCTGCCAGCCCAGACATCTGGCTCTCTGTGAAGGCCCGGACATCCGGCCCGTCATCCGGACGTCCGGCCTCCCCTACCTGCGTGCAGTGCATCTGGGCCAAGGCCCATGTAGCCCTTCGCCCCTTAGACTATATATACTGCCCCTCCACCTACGTTTTAGGGTTAGCATTGTGTTAGCTCATTGGTAAGATAGAGCTTCGCTCATCCATATCGGATCTACTCCACGAGAGAGACCGCGACCCCTGTACGGAGAGGATCCACCTTGGATTCAAGACCCCTCATGGGAAGATCCCCTTGTGGATTCAAGACCTCTTCTACGGAGAAGAACCGGCTACCCTATGTATCATCCTTTGTTGGATTTGGATCGTGTATCTCTTTGTGTTCATGGATCTAGCACATGTGTGATTGTTTCTTGTCTATTTGAGTGATTCCTCTCTTTCCCCTCGTGTTTTGCCCCTCGTGTTCTTCGTGTTCTTAGTTGGGATCCACTCCTTTCTTGAAAGATCGGGCCACTTGGGTTCTACCCTCCATCAGATTGGTAGAGGCATATAAAGGCCATGAGATTGAGCTTTGGACTTAGTTTTGCGGCATGTAGAGCATCGCTTGGTGAAGCGATTGACGTCACGAAACATCTTGCGCCAATAGTAGTTCTTTGAGAGCGTAGCGAACGTCTTGTCGCGTCCAAAATGTCCCATTAAGCCTCCTCCATGAGATTCCTGCAAAAGCAACAAACTAAGAGAAGACTCGGGGATGCAAAGTTTGTTAGCTCTCATAAGATATCCATCTTTGATGTAATAGCATTCCCAAGAGGTGAGCGTCAAAAACTTGGCATAAGGAGTAGCAAAAGTAGGATCATGCACATACAATTCTTTGATATGCTCAAAGCCAATGACCTCCAATTCAAGTTGAGTGACAAGCATGCATATGCGAGAAAGGGCATCCGCCACAATGTTTTCCTTACACTTAATGTACTTGATGACATAAGGAAAAGACTCAATAAATTCACTCCATTTAGCATGACGCTTGTTCAACTTGGTTTGGCCCTTAAGATACTTGGGCGTTTCATGATCGGTATGAATGATAAACTCATGAGGGCGAAGATAGTGTTCCCATTCATGCAAAACCCGGACTAAAGCATAGAGATATTTGTCATAGATGGGATAATTGAGTTGCGCGCCGGAGAGTTTCTCACTAAAGTAAGCTATGGGGCACTTCTCTTGCGTTAACACACCTCCTATGCCATTACCACTAGCATCGCAATGAATCTCAAAGGGTTTGTCAAAGTTGGGTAATGCAAGCACGGGAGCATGAGTAAGCAAATTCTTAAGCTCATTGAAAGCAGTATCTTGGGATGGTCCCCAAACAAAAGTCGCATTCTTCTTGCTCAAAGCATGCAAAGGCAAAGCAATGGTGCTAAAATCTTTCACAAAGCAATGATAGAAACCCACAAGGCCAAGAAAGCTACGCACTTGTTGCAAATGAGTTGGTTGTGGCCAAGTCTTAATAGCATTGATCTTGGACTCATCAACATGAACACCCTTAGAAGAAACAACAAACCCAAGAAAACGAGCTTGTCAACGCCAAAAAGGCATTTCTCCATATTAGCATAGAGGTTCGAACATGGGTGACATGATCTCTAAGAGATTTGCTATAAATAAGGATATCATCAAAGTAGACCACAATAAATATACCGATGTAAGGCCGAAAGACATGATTCATAAGACGCATAAAAGTACCCGGTGCTTCCGAGAGACCCATAGGCATGACTAACCACTCATACAAGCCAAACTTGGTTCTGAAAGCAGTTTTCCATTCATCACCCTCTTGTATGCATATTTGATAGTAACCACTCTTAAGATCAATTTTCGAAAAGATAGTGGCTCCACTAAGTTGATCAAGCATATCATCAAGGCGTGCAATGGGATACCTATAACTAATGGCAATAGCATTGATAGGTTTACAATCGGAGCACATGAGAAAGCTACCATCTCGTTTTGGCACAAGAATGACCGGGACGGCACAAGGGCTCAAACTTTCACGCACATGTCCATGGTCTATCAGATGCTTTACTTGCCTTTGTATTTCTTTGGTTTCTTCGGGGTTGACGCGATAAGGATCTTTGTTCGGAAGCGGTGATCCGGGGATGAGGTCGATGCGCTGCTCAATGCCTCGTAGTGGAGGTAGTCCCAGAGGTAGCTCGTCAGGGAAAACATCCTGAAATTCCTGCAAAAGAGAAGACAACACTACAGGAAGAGTGTGAGAAGTGTTAGTTTGTGGTGCATTGTCCTTGCACACAAGAACGTAGTGTAGGACACTAGATGGGTTGCCACACACTCCTCTTATCTCACTTTTGGTGGCAAATAGGACTAAGTTCTTCTTTTCGCTCATTGTGGAGGGGTTCGATTTGGGCTTGTGGCGCTCACTCTCTTTTTGGTGGCTCACTCTCTCACTATGATCTCCACGATGGGTGGCTTGCTTGTCGGCGATCACTTGGCTTGGCGACATTGGATGAAGCACGTACTCCTTTCCCATCATCTTAAAGATTTAATTGTTTGTTCGACCATTGTGTATGAATCCTCTATCAAATTGCCATGGGTGTCCAAGGAGGAGTTGGAAAACGGTCATTGGAACGACGTCGCACTCCAAGGTGTCTTCGTAGGCACCAATTTTGAAGGAGACTTGTACTTGATGGTCGACTTGGATAGTGCCAGAGTCGCTAAGTCATTGCACTTTGTATGGATGTGGATGCTTCATCTTGGGAAATTGGAGCTTGGCGCAAAGTTCTTCACTTGTGAGGTTATGACAACTCCCTCCATCGGTGATGACCTTGACGGATCGTCCATTGATGCCGGGTGTGGAATATGTGACATCTTTGGTCTTCTTCTTGGTGATGTTGGAGAGTCCAGACCTTGGAGACAACAAGAGCGAGACTTGAATCTTCATTGCAAAACACTTGTTCCTCTTCATCGTTCACTTGCTGGTGCATGGCGACTTTGCTCAAGAGCGTCCATTTCTCCTTCACTCGTCGAGTCGTATGTGTCGTCGTTGTTGAGGATCATTATCCGCTTGTTGGTGCACTCATAGGACTTGTGGCCTTGGCCTCCACATGTGAAACATTTGAAGGAACTCGTCTTGACGGTCTAATCGGTGGGAGTTGAGGATGATGAAGCTCTCGGCTTGAAGTTGCTTGTAGTAGGAGGATGACTTGGAGTTGACGAAGCTTTCTTGGAACTCAACTTGTCGATGTTGCTTGTAGAAAGCTTGATAGACAGTGTTGGAGTCGTTGAAGCTTGGTTGTCGGAGAAGCCGTAGGACTTCGATGAGAACTTGGCATACTTGAAATCGTCTTGCTCTTGATGTTCCACCTTTGTAGCTTGATGCACTAGATCGATGAGGTTCGAGTATGGTTGGAAGCTGGCGATCTTCTTGATAGGATGGTTGAGTCCATTCAAGAAACGTGCCATAGTGTGCTCATCATCTTCCGTGGCATTGGCTCGTATCATGGCAATCTCCATCTCCTTGTAGTACTCTTCAACGCTCTTGGTTCCTTGCTTGAGTAGTTGGAGTTTCTTGAAGAGGTCACGGTCGTAGTAGGTAGGCACGAAGCATGCTCTCATCACATTCTTCATTTGTGCCCAAGTAGTGAGGGGTGGTTCACCTCCTGCCTCTTGGCGCTCGATGACTTGTTCCCACCAAATGAGGACATAGTCTTGGAATTCAAGGGATGCCATTGCGATCTTCTTCTCTTCATCGTAGTTTTGCAAATGGAAGATCTTGTCAGCTTTCAATGCCCATGATAGGTACTCTTCGGGACCGTTTCTTCCGTTGAACTTGGGCATGGTGAACTTGAGCTTGCCGTAGCATTGCTCTTCATTGTGTTGGGGTCGGGGATGATGACGTCCATGTTGTTGTTGATTGTCAAGCTCGTGTCGCTCTTGGTGAGGAGGGTTGTCAACCTCATGTTGCTCTTGTCATGGAGGATTTCCAATATCGTCATGCTCTTGATGAACTTGATGTTCTTGGCGAGCTTGTGGAGGAGCTTGTCGAGCTCGAGGAGGAACTTGACGATGCACGCGAGCTTGAAATCTTCGTTCTTGAATTTCTTAGCGAAGTGCTTCTTCTTGTTCACGAGCTTATCGGCCTCGGTTGGCTACGGCTCGACTTGAATATCGGAGGGCTTGTTGTGCCGCAAGTGCTTGAGCTTCACGGATTTATTGTTCTTTGCGTTGTGCTTCGGCATCTCGTGAAACTTGGTGTAGACGCGCTCGCTCTTCCTCTTCATGTTGGCGTTGTCGTTGCCATTCTCGTGCTAGCGCAAAAGCCTCTTGGGTTTGACGTCGTCGGAGCTCTTGAGAGTCGGTGTCACGTAGAGGATTGAGGCTTGCTTGACGATCATTGCGCGCGGCACGGCGTAGAGTGTTCAATGTTGGTGTACTTGAGCTAGAGAGGGTGAAGTCGAAGCAGCGACTTGAATGGCTCTTTCTTGTCGAGGACGAAGTGGAAGAAGAGCGGTTGAGCAACAAAGTGCGAATCTCGTCCATCCTTGCGTCATTCTCTTGCTTGTGATCATCGAGCTTGTAGTCTAAGTAGTCCCTTGTACGTTGCTCGAAGAGTCGCAAGTGGGCGGCGAGGTCATCGATGCGTTCACCCATAGCTTGTTGCTCTTGATGCAAAGCACGTTGTGCACCAAAGAGGTGACTCTTGGTGACGTAGGAGTTCATGTCGTCATCGTGCTCAATGAAGAATGGGTTGGTAGAAGTACTTGGCCTATCCATCATTCCAAGGAAAATGTGAGTGGTAGAAAGAGAAGAATGAATAACAAATGTACCTTGACCGAAGTTGAAAATGGATCGATGATCACTCCAATGTAGGACAAGGAAATAGCACAATTGGTACTAGCTCTTGTCGGTTTCTCACACCTACACAAGTAAAAGCTTATGGTGGAGCTTGGTTTGTATGGTGGCACAAAATTTGATGCAATTGTAAGTGAGCTTCAATAATGTTGGAAAAGATTCGCAAGATGCAATGTAACAAGTAGACCAAGCATATAAGGTACCCGGAAACACACACGCAAAAATATAAGTGGGGTCGTGCAACCAAGGATGAGCCAAAATGTGGAATCCACAAAAATGCTCATGTTGAACGACACTAGAGAGACCCTAGCACGATTGCACAATAGGCAGATACAAGAACTTGTGCACAACTGATGATGACATGACTATCTTGGATACAACCAAAAATATTGCATACATGCATATTTGTCAGGTGATTTCTAGTGCAAACTATTCAATAATCTATTTATGTTATCCAGAACAAAAATACTTCACACACTTTTGTGTTTTGTCTAATTGCAGGTTTATGGGACATTTGTACAGTCCACATATGAAGATAAGTGAAAAGGAGAAGTTTAGGTTCTGTTCAAAAAGTCCTCTCACGTCACTTTTGGGCGAAGAGAAGATAGAGCCCAACTCCCTTACATTTTGGATTCAGATTCGGACTGCACAGACATACCTGACTCAAAACGCCAACAAAATTTTCATACGGACTCCGAATTGGGTGATTCCTTTTTTGTTTAAAAGTAGATTTAGTGATCTTTCCAACCCAATTGGATTCACCATTAAATTCGTCCAGAGCATTGAGATATCGATGAAACAATCTGACGCTGCAGCAGAATCCGAGTCAAACAATAAGTCCAAAGGAGTTGCATCACCTCCAGTTTGGCCCATGAGCCTTGTACAACCTAGGGTTGGTTTTAGGCTGCCTTGGGACGTCCTTCCACCTCCTTGTCCGCCACCCCTTGCTCCTATATAAATAGATCCATCTAGTAACTTTTTTCCTTGGGATTTGTTTAGTTAGAAGTTAGCCATTGCAACTTCGTATACTTCGTTTATGTCCAACGACCAGACCAAGACCGCTTACGAATCCCCACCATTATAAATACTTCATATATATTCACAATATTCAGATTGCTTTATCATATTATTTCTTGTTCTTCGATTGCTTGTAGGAATAGACCTTCGTGGTCAGGCTGACCGTACTTCCGGCATCATCAGTAACCTTAGGAGGTTGGTTTAGCGATTGCTAAGGCGCAACGTCGTGCATGTTTGTAGTCGGAAAGTCAAAGTCGTCTCCACCAAATCGATAGTTATCATCTCACAGAAAGATCGGGAAACCCTCGCCTCTATCAAGTGGTATCAGTTTTCAGGTTGCTCGGTGAGAATTCCCGTTTTTCCTTGATTAGATTTATTTTCTTACCTATTGTCCAAGAAAAAACAACAAAATAGTTAGATCTATTCATCCTTTGTACAAGCCAGTCTGAGCCTTTGCAATTTTCTTTTCATTGCTTGCATAGTTGAATTATCGGTTGCATCGTCCTGTCGAGTTGCTGGTCTTAGTGTCTAGTTCGTTTAGAGTTTCGAGTTCTGTTCACATTAGTCATGCCGCCGCTGCATCGTTATCCCTTCCGCTGTCCACCACCCATCCATCAATTTCCACCACATGCCACCCATCGTTCATTGTCACAATCATAGTTTAGGTCGTTCACATCTTCGCTAGATCCAATCTGCATCTTATCTAGTTTGTGTTGGAAAGAGGGGGAGAGAAAAAGAACAGAGAAAAAAGGAGAATTTTTTTAAAAAAGTCAGAGAAAAAAAGAGAGAAAGAAAAAGAAAAAAAGTGTGAGGAAAAAAATAGAGAAAAAAAAGAGAAAAAAAAATTTGGATCTATCTAGACTCAATCTCATAGTTGAATTCGGATTGGAATCTGTTTTGTGCATAGTTCAGTAAAACAGACATTACTTCCTTATACGAAGTCCGTTTTGGCTCCTCGAGTACTCAAATGAAAGCTAGCGACCAGCCGCATCTAAATAGTTGCAGAAGCTATTTCAATATTTGGCACCTCAAAATTTGCTTCTAAATAGGTCATTTTGTCCTCCGAAGTTCACACACACAGCTTATTCCAGTTTTTCAGGCCAATTTTAGAATTTTTTGACTCCTCATATCAACTCAGAATTGAGTTATTCCTTTTGTGTTTGAAAGTTTGAGTCGGTACGATTCTTGAAAAAAATCATCAAAAAAATTGGCACAAACTTTTCCAGAGGAAAGTTGGAGAGAAAGTTGTTGATATATCCTTCTTGGCTGTTGTTTCATATCATTATCTTTACTGCTATTGTGATCTTCACTTATATCTTGTTGTCCAGAGCTACTTCATATCCTTTATTGATGCTAGTTGTGATATGCCGTGACCTCATTAGTGTTCTAGGCTCGCGTCTCTAGTCCGGTCTAGCCTAGGACCAGCATAGTACCGTCGTTGAACATTTATTCAACATTTCATCTTTGAATTGATTATTGCTAATCTTTTGCTACCATATATAGCCAACCCAGCTCCACATATTTCTACACATGTATACGTATGTTCCCCTGACAATCGCTTTACACAATCTTCAGAGTTATTTGACACCGCTAGTTGCCTGTCACCACGTGCCGCATGGTAAGAACTTGTAAGATATTGATATTTTCTTTACTATGAGCGCTTTACAACCACATCCTAGTAGCTCATAGGAACATATTTTTTGGATTCTATTTCTTATTTCTACTAATCATGACAGGATCCAGAGTCAATTAATGGCTTTGTCGATCGTGGGAGACGTGCCACCACCTTTGCAAATACCACAACCGTCACAAGAGGTGCACAAACATCCAAATGCAAATGACCAGGTTAATGTATATATACCACCATTTAATGGCCGTTTTAGACCTGCTTTATATATTGAATGCGAGTTCAACATAAAAAATATATTTGCTTCCCATAATTTTGATGAACATAATAAGGTTAAGGTTGCGGTTGGTTCTTTCACTGGTTATGCTTTGGTTTGGTGGAGTGAATATTGTCGGTTGCACCCTGATTATATACCTACTACTTGGGATGATTTGTAACTTGCCATGCGACATAGTTTCCTTCCTGCTTATTATACTCGCGACATGATTAAGAAGTTGCAACATTTAAAACAAGGTAGTGACACTGTCACAAAATATTATGATGATTTACAAACTAGCTTGTTGCATTCCTCTTTAGAAGAAAGTGAAGATGATTTTATGGAGAGATATTGGCGAGGATTAAACCGTGATATTCAAGATATATTAATTCATGAAGAGTGTTAACCTATGGACCATTTGTTCCGTCTTGCTTGCAAAGCTGAACAGGAAATAAAACAACGTGTTGCCCACGAGGAGAACAAGTGCACGATGGACATTCCAAGAGTTGATATGATTGTTCCTTCAACTACTAGGCATACTATGACAACAACATCCATTGTTGTGAGTACTACATCACCTCCACCATGTGACACATCGCCCCCGAGAGTCGCTACATCATCTGAGTTGATCATCAGAGGTAATGAAAAAGATACTGATCTTCCATCTCAACATGAGAATGATGAATGCCTTGTCAATTTGAATGCACCATCTGATGAGCTACCCACTACTTTGATCGTACCACCTATTTTAGAGGACTATGTTGATAATTTGACTTTGCCATGTGATCAAACAACTGAAATACCAACAATTTTGGGTGCACCCATTAAATTAACTGTTGATGCAAAAGAACCAATGTTTAATTATTTTGATATGACCTCTAATCTTGGTGATGATTCTGTGTCCAATAACCTACTGCATGTTTGCTTATTTAAGAATGTTGTCGCATGTAAATTTTATGCAAGTAAGATTTATTCCCCAATGCCGGGATGATTTAACGATGAATATTGTCAATCTTTTGATATTAATAAGAGCTTCACTTATATGTGCAAACTGACTTGCAATATTTTCATGCCTTCTACTTATGATAATATTTTGGCTTTATATATTATGATCTACGAAAGTTACTCATGTATACATGTGTCATATGTGCAAAAATCAAGGGAAGTAAAAATTGATGACATATACATATACAACATGTACACCTTGTCTCTTTTGTTAACCACATTTCAGATTAAGCAACGCCGAGGATGGCTTTGTTTTCAAGAAGGGAGGATGATCAGGACATGACTACCTTGGATACGACCAAAAATATTGCATACATGCATATTTGTCAGGTGATTTCTAGTGCAACTATTAAATAATCTATTTATGTTATCCAGGACAAAAATACTTCACACACTTTTGTGTTTTGTCTAATTGCAGGTGTATGGGACATTTGTACAATCCACATATGAAGATAAGGGAAAAGGAGAAGTTTAGGTTCTGTTCAAAAAGTCCTCTCACGTCACTTTTGGGCCAAGAGAAGATAGAGTCCAAGTCTCTCATGTTTTGGATTCAGATTCGGACTACACAGACATACGTAACTCAAAACGCTAACAGCATTTTCATACGGACTCCGAATTGGGTGATTCTTTTTTTTGTTTTAAGGTAGATTTCGTGCTCTTTCCAACCCAATTGGATTCACCTTCAAATTCCTCCGGAGCATTGAGATATAGACGAAACAATCTAACGCTGCGGCAGAATCCGTGTCAAACAACAAGTCCAAAGGTGTTGCATCACCTCCACTCCGGCCCAGGAGCCTTATACGACCTAGGGTTGGTTTTAGGCTGCCTTGGGACGTCCTTCTACCTCCTTGGCCGCCACCCCTTACTCCTATATAAATAGATCCATCTAGTAGCTTTTTCCTTGGGATTTGTTTAGTTAAAAGTTAGCCATTGCAACTTCGTGTACTTCGTTTGCGTCCAACGACCAGACCAAGACCGCTTACGGATCCCCACCATTATCAATACTTCATATATATTCACAATATTCAGATTGTGTTATCATATTCTTGCTTGTTCTTCGACTGGTTGCAGGAATAGACCTTTGTGGTCATGCTGACCGTGCTTCCGTCATCGTCAGTAACCTCAGGAGATTGGTTTAGCGATTGCTAAGGCGCAATGTCGTGCATGTTTGTAGTCGGATCGTCGAAGTCGTCTCTAGCAATTCGATAGTTATCATCTCATCGAAAGATCGGGAAACCCTCGCCTCTATCACCAACCTACTTAGCAAAAATGCAACGACTTCTATCACAAGTATGCTCTATGCAAGGTGTTTTGATGATATGATCGAAGATGATCGAGTATGACAATCCTAATGTTGTATGATGCTATGGTTCTTGATTAAAACCTCTTTGCTTATCTTTCCTCTTTGCTTATCTTTCCTCTTTGCTTAAAAGCTTGTTTGGCGCTTGTTTGGCTATTTGATGTTGCAGCTCTTTTCTCATGCAATGCTTGACGAACCAAGATAGCAATTGTGTATGCAATGACAACTTTGTGACACAAGAGATGATACCAATATATGCAACAATTATGTATGTATGCTATGGGAAGTATGATCACTAATGTCCACAAGTCTCGTTTCCGTCAATACTCAAAGGCTAGTCTCGATGGGTAAGCAACGCAAAGAAGTAAGGCTACGATGGCTATCAATGTAATGGCAAGAGTGATATGTCCAATACCAAGACGAGGTTACCATTCTTGCTTACGGTATGGTGTCAAAATGGTTGACCGAAACTGAAATACCAAGATGATCCAGGTGGTCGTTGTTGTTGATGCGTCCGTGGCGAAGATGAGTGGCGGTGATCTTGATGTCGAACCGTAGCTAGATAGACGAAAAACAAAAGGTTACGGAACCGCAACTCAAATTCTCAAATCTCGAGGTGCCAACACGTGTCGGAGTGTGAAAGGGTAAGCAATGGTGGTGGTATGCGGAAGTGGTGATGGTGTATAGGTGGTAGGAGTGCGTATGCGGAAATGTGGGGCGGTGGTGGTGCAAAACTGAAAGAAATTCAGTTTCGTCAGGGTTCGTCAGACGTCCGGGCTAGGTCGGTCGTCCGACCATCAGACATCTGGGCTGTGTCGGACATCCGGTGCCTGGGCAAAATTCGGGCACGGGATGAACTTCACGTGTTCGTGATGGTGATGAAGAAAATGGTTAAATCCGGAGGATTTTGTGGATGGGAAGGGTGGGGAAATGGGAGAAAAGCGAGATCCACTCAAAACAAAGCAAATCCACGGATCCAAACCAACAAAATCTCAACACACGAACAAATCACAAAAAAATTTGGGGCTATTTTTGTGGGGAATTTTTTGAATCAGGACGAAAAACAACAAAACAAGGCTAGAAACACAACGGGGAGGCTTCGAAATCGTGATCAGCATGGCTCTAGATACCAAGATGATGTAGGGTAGGAACCCTAGGGGCCGACCTTTCATGAAAGGAGCGGATCCCGCAAAGAACACGAAGAACACAAGGGGAACAACGAGGGGGAAACGAGGGGAACACTCAAACTAACAAGAACAAGTCACACATGAACTAGATCCTCGGATACATAAGGGTTCACACGATCCACAATCAACTTAGGACGATACAAGTAGCACGATCTTCTCCGTGAGGAGGTCTTGAGTTCTTCCCTAAAAGGGATCTTGAATCTGCTTGGGGGATCTTCTCTGGTGGAGGCTCGAATCTCCGTGGAGAAGGTGACCAAGTGGATGAGCAAAGCTCTCTCACAAACATGAGCTAATCCTTTGCTAACCCTAGAAAGTTGGACGAGGTGGAGTATATATAGTCTTAGTGGAAAACAGGGGGGGCGAAGGGGTACATGGGCTGCGGCCCAACACGAAACAATGCTCAGGCGTCAGACGTCTGGGAGTCACCAGTCGTCCGAAGGCTCGTGAGGGTCCGGACGTCCGGTGCCTGTCAGACGTCCATAGATTCGGCTCGGGTGGTCTTCGGTCGGATGTCCGGGCGGGGTTGGTTGTCCGAGTAGCGTCGGTCATCCGTGGAGCGTCGGAAGTCCGTAATTTTGTCTCGGGCGTGGAAATGTCGGACGTCCGGTCTGGGTCGGACGTCCGGAACCTGGAGGTCGTCGGACGTCCGGTCCTGGCCGGTCATCCGGAGCCTTAGCTTCTTCTACATCACTTGTTCTTCTCTGTCTTCACGTCCATCTTCATCTTCTTCTTCTCCTTGCTCCTTACCTTCTCCATGGTACCTGAGTATGCACAATGTGCCCGTATGAGGTAGTAGCCATGTCTCATGTGCATCGAAGTGGAAACGTGAGAGGAGTGATGTCACCTCGGTTTCGAGAGCTCTTGCGCGTGCTCGTGTCATGGGTCCGCTAGGCACTTGGTGAGGCAATGGTAGGTCCATGGGGATGACCTTGGGATGCTCCGCATCATATGTGGAGCTAGGAAGTCTTATAATATGGTAGCAAAAAGGGTCAGCAATAATCAATTCGGAGATGCAAAGTTGAAAAGCCGCTCAACGACAGTACTGTGCTAGTCCTAGGCTAGACCGTGCTAGAGACGCGAGCCTAGAACACTAACAAAATGATGATGCTGCACGTAAGCAAGGGAGGAGCACGCTCTGATTTTTTTTCCAGTTTTTTTACTTTTTTTTGCCTTTTCCTTCTTTTTTTAAACTGGAACTATTTTTTCTACTGCGGGTATCACGGAATCTCGGGAGTCCTACTCTGTCACGACTCGAAGTATCGCATGATCTGGAACTCCAAAACAGAGTAATAAAATACTAGACTTGGATTGGTGGCGAAGATGAATCTGGTGGAACTCGGACTGGTGGCGGCGATGAATCTGGTGGAACTCGGACTGGTGGCGAATCGGTGATGGAGGTGGACTCAGATTATCATGATGGCGGTGGATATGTGTTATATGGAAGCGGTGATGATGATGGTGGTATATGGCAGCGGTGATGATGATGGTGGTATATGGCAGCAGTGATGATGATGATGCAATGACGGCGTGACAACTTGCAGAAGCTATTTCAATATTTGGCACCTCAAAATCTGCTTCTAAATAGGTCTTTTTGCCCTCCGAAGTTCACGAACGCAGCTTATTCCAGTTTTTCAGGCCAGTTTTAGAATTTTTTGACTCCTCATATCAGCTTGGAATTGAGTGATTCCTTTTGTGTTTGAAACCTTGAGTCAGTGCCATTTTTGAAAAAAATTATCAAAAAAATTAGCACAAACTTTTCCAGAGGAAAATTGGAGAGAAAGTTGTTGATATATCCGCCTTGGCTGTTGTTTCATATCATTATCTTTACTGCTATTGTGATCTTCACTTATATATTGTTTTCCAGAGCTACTTTATATCCTTTATTGATGCTAGTTGTGCTACGCCATGACCTCATTAGTGTTTTAGACTCGCGTCTCTAGTCCGGTCTAGCCTAGGACCAGCACAGTACCGTCATTGAATGTTTATTCAACATTGCATATTTGAATTGATTAATGCTAATCTTTTGCTACCATATATAGCCAACCCGGCTCCACATATTTATACACCGTGTATACGTACGTTCCCCTGGCAATCTCTTTACTCAATCTTCAAAGTTATTTGACACTGCTGGTTGCCGATCACCACCTGTTGCATGGTAAGAACTTGTAAGATATTGAGATTTGCTATACTGTGAGCGTTTTACCACCACTTCCAAGTAGTTCATAGGAAAAAAATTGGATTATGTTTCTTGTTTCTACTAATCATGACAGGTTCCAGAGTCAATTCATGGGCTTTGTCGATCGTGGGAGATGTGCCACCACCTTTGCAAATACCACAACCGTCACAAGAGGTGCACAAACTGCCAAATGCACATGACCAGGTTAATGTATCTATACCACCATTTAATGGCCATTTTAGACCTGCTTTATATATTGAATTGGAGTTCAACATAAAAATTATATTTGCTTCCCATAATTTAGATGAACATAAAAAGGTTAAGGTTGCGGTTGGTTCTTTCACTGGTTATGCTTTGGTTTGGTGGACTGAATATTGTCGGTTACACCCTGATTATATACCTACTACTTGGGATGATTTGAAACTTGCCATGCGACATACTTTTGTTCCCGCTTATTATACACGTGACATGATTAAGAAATTGCAACATTTAAAACAAGGTAGTGACACTATAACAAAATATTATGATGATTTACAAACTACCTTGTTGCATTCCTCTTTAGAAGAAAGTGAAGATGATTTTACAGATAGATTTTGGGGAGGATTAAACCATGATATTCAAGAGATATTAATTCATGAAGAGTGTTATCCTGTGGACCATTTTTTTGTCTTGGTTGCCCATGAGGAGAACAAGCACACGGTGCACATTCCAGGAGTTGATATGATTGTTCCTTCAACTACTAGGCATACTATGACAATCACATCCATTGTTGTGAGGACTACATCACCTCCACCATGTGACACATCGCCCCGAGAGTTGCTACATCATCTGAGTTGATCATAAGAGGTAATGACAAATGTACTAATCTTACATCTCTACATGAGAATGATGAATGCCTTGTCAATTTGAATGCACCATCTGATGAGCTACCCACTACTTTGATCATACCACCTATTTTAGAGGACCCTGTTGATAATTTGACTTTGCCATGTGATCAAACAACTGAAATACCAACAATTTTGAGTGCACCCATTGAATTAACTGTTGATGCAAAATAACCAATGTATAATCATTTTGATATGACCTCTAATCTTGGTGATGATTCTATGTCCAATGACTTATTGCACGTTTGCTTATTTAAGCTTGTTGTAGCATGTAGACTTGATGCAAGTAAGGTTTATTCACCAATGTTGGGATGGTTTAATGATGAACATTGTCAATCTTTTGAAATGAATAAGACCTTCACTTATATGTGCAAACTGAGTTGCAACATTTTCATGCCTTCTACTTCTTGTGATAATTCTTTGGCTTTAGATTTTATGAACTATGAAAGTTACTCATGTATACATGTGTCATATGTGCAAAAATCAAGGGAAGTAAAAATGGATGACATATACATATACAACATGTACACCTTGTCTCTTTTGTTTGCCACATTTCAAATTAAGCAACGCCGAGGACGGCTTTGTTTTCAAGAAGGGGAGGATGATGAGGACATGAATACCTTGGATACGACCAAAAATATTGCATACATGCATATTTGTCAGGTGATTTCTAGTGCAAACTATTCAATAATCTATTTATGTTATCCAGAACAAAAATACTTCACACCCTTTTGTGTTTTGTCTAATTGCAGGTGTATGGGACATTTGTACAATCCACATATGAAGATAAGGGAAAAGGAGAAGTTTAGGTTCTATTCAAAAAGTCCTCTCACGTCACTTTTGGGGCAAGAGAAGATAGAGTCCAAGTCTCTCACGTTCTGGATTCAGATTCGGACTGCATAGACATACCTGACTCAAAACGTCAACAAATTTTTCATACCGACTCCGAATTGGGTGATTCTTTTTTTTGTTTTAAGGTAGATTTCATGCTCTTTCCAGCCCAATTGGAATCACCTTCAAATTCGTCCGGAGCGTTGAGATATCGACGAAACAATCTGACTCTTCAGCAGAATCTGAGTCAAACAACAAGTCCAAAGGTGTTGCACCACCTCCACATGGGACCATGAGCCTTGTGCAACCTAGGTTTAGTTTTAGGCTGCCTTGGGAGGTCCTTCCACCTCCTTGGACGCCACCCCTTGCTCCTATATAAGTAGATCCATCTAGTAGCTTTTTCCTTGGGATTTGTTTAGTTAAAAGTTAGCCATTGCAACTTTGTGTATTTCGTTTGTGTCCAACGACTAGACCAAGACTGCTTACGGATTCCCACCATTATAAATACTTCATATACATATTCGCAATATTCAGATTGCTTTATCATATTCTTGGTCGTTCTTCGATTGCTTGCAGGAATAGACCTTCGTGGTCAGGCTGACCGTGCTTCCCGCATCGTCAGTAACCTCAGGAGATTGGTTTAGCGATTGCTAAGGCGCACCGTCGTGCACGTTTGTAGTCGGATCATGAAAGTCGTCTCCACCAAATTGATAGTTATCATCTCATCGAAAGATCGGGACCCTCGCGCTGTATCAAGTGGTATCTGTAGTAGAGTATGCAGTGCTCATAGTACTCCCTCCTTCCATTTATATAGGGCCTATGTGGAGGAGAGAGATGTGAAAAAGTAAAGGGAGTGAGCTGTCATGCAAGATCCTAGCTATATACGCAATCCTAGTTAAATACAATAAATATGAAGAAAGAGATAGGGAGGAGATGGAAAAAAGTACTAATACAATAGCCAACCTTATATATTTTTTGCGGGAAATAGCCCACACTACTGTATGAGTGCATATAGATAATTGCTATAGATGACATGCAGTTCCTTATAGCCACCGGCTGGCTATATTATTAACCATGCTCTAATGCATTTTTCAAAACCGCCTTTGACTATTGATAAGATTAATAATACATGCGATGTATAATGTGAAAATTATATCATTGGAAGCTCCTTTCACATACGAATTTGACTATATGCTTTGTGTAGGTTGCATGTCAGATATTATTACTCTAACATTTGGTCAAAGTTAGCCTCGAAAAATGCATTAGGCCCTGTAGATGGAAGGAGGGAGTAGTAGTGGAAGTGGATCCTCTGACGTAGGTATCCCTGCCTTACCCTCCCTTTCGTTCACTTACCGGTGGACCCCAAGCTTTCTAGGCCCCGCATGTCAGTTACTCAATAGGTTTGGCCACGTCACGGGATCCTCATCCGTAGTACACTCCCTCTGTTTTTATTTACTCTACATAAAACGGAGAGAGTGGTAGTATAAATGACGCGGGTGGGGGAGGGGGAGGGACGTCGGTTTGCTCTCAACTGTGGTCCCACAAGCGAGCGAAAACGCAAGACGAAGCGCGTTCCATTCGGTGAGCGACGTGAAGGGTCCAGCGTGCCGGGGTGCAACGCGAACACGACAAGAGCGATGTACAGTCAAAACCGATTGACCAGTCGTCACCGGAACCACTATTCACACCAGAACCTTCGCTGCTCGGCCTACGCCAGCCACTGCCCCAAAACCACACCTCCTCTCCAGCCCATCCCCCACCTTTCAATCCCCTAGCCCGCATCAAACGTCCCCTAGTTCGCCAGAAAGCCATGGTGCACTACAAGATCACGTACTACAAGATGCTGACACCGGAGTGCCGCGCAGAAATCGTGGCGGCGGTCGGCGCAACAAACCACCGTTCCCAAGCTCGCTTTGTAGTGGGCCAATCCCCGAGTTCTCTTGAGCCAAGCTACGAGGAGGAGGAAGCGGATCCAATGTTCATGGCAGAGGTCGCGGCGCAGAAGGCCCCCGATGGGTATGAGATGATGGCCGTCAACTTCGTGCCGGTGTCCGGGTCCCCCATGGTGCAGGCGGACCAACGATTCAACCTGGCGATACTAAAGGAGGACTGGGAGGCACAGGCTCAACTCGACGCAGAGCGCGTGCATGCTGCTGTGATTGAGGCTCTCCTGCAGGCGGAACTGGATGTCGTGGATGTGAATCGGGCGGCGGAGGCTCAACTTGACGCAGAGCGCGCGCATGCCGCTACGATCGAGGCTCTCCTGCAGGCAGAACCAGATGTCGTGGATGTGAACAGGGTGGCAGAGGCTCAACTTGAGGCGGAGCGCGCGGATGCCACTGCCATCGAGGCCCTCCTACAAGTGGAACCAGACGTCCTCGACTTGAACCGGGCGGCGGAGGCTCAACTAGATGCGGAGCGCGCGGATGCCGCTGCCATCGAGGCCCTCCTACAGGTGGAACCGGACATCCTCGACTTGAACCAGGTGGCGGAGGCTCAACTCGACGCGGAGCGCGCGGACGCCGCTGCCATCGAGGCCCTCCTGCAAGCGGAACCGGACGTCTAGAACTTGAACCGGGCGGTGCTCTCGTCCGTGCAGAGCGCCTGCACGCTCTACTGAACGAGTAGCTGGAGGCCGAGGACAACCACGATGCGGAGACACACGTCGGCAGCTATGGCTGGTTCGCGCCGGCAGGTAAAGACGACGATGCCGTCTCGTTCCGCGAGCAGTGATAGTTTTTCTTTATGTTGTTGTTTTTAGGGATCTTTTGTTGTGTAAAAACATATATTGTTATGCAAGTCACCTGACTTTCATCATATGGTTCAGTCTACCATTTCAGGCTGTTGGATGAATATCCTACATCTCCTAACCCTTCTTCCTCACCTCTTCTTCTTCCCCAACAAACCACCGCACGGGCCGTACGGATCCTCCCCAACATGTGGTTGGATAAACATACTGTATGAATGAAAATTATGTGTCATCGGTAGGATGGCTGAGTTTGGTTTGTTCACATGCGGTAGCACATGTCAGTGAGGGTCCGTTCCCTTGGTTTGGTTTGCGGTGTGCAGGAGCGACTGTGTGAGGGCGCGGTGCAACCGCGACAACCGTGCGCAAGTGTACCTCCTTTTCAATTTGAAAACTTTAGGCAAGCTTGGCAAAAATGTGTGGTGAAGTATGGCAATGCAAGGCCTAGACCCAAAGAGGATAAGTACGTACGTACTGGTGTTAATAAAGAAAGGCGGGGTTTTCCTTCGCGAGATTAATCGATACAAATCCTCATTTGATGTGTCAATTAATGCATATTTTTCTCCAAAGCCCAAGGAGCTAACCATCTTACTCCTCATCGCTTGATTAATGCAGCGCCGTGCAAACCAACCTTCTCACTTCCGCATGCATCCAAGGGTATATTAATGTCCTTGGTTGCTAGTACGAGGCAAACCCCATCAATTTTGCCTCGATTAGTGTTAGTGGCCTTTTGCAAATTATAATTTTGATATACTGGCCTTGTGTACAAAAAAATTGAGGTAGTAACTATTTGACTTCCTTCCCCATTGCGGTGACGTCGACGATATCTCGAACGTTGTGGTTTGGCGAAGTGCATTCGACGGAGAACACCGTTGAGGGAGACCACCGGACGCAAGTGCTGCCTGCAAGCCGAGACAACTGCCTTATTTGCATCCAGGAAGTCCGTTGAACCAAAGGACGCGTAAATAATGTACTAGTACTACTAGTACACAATAGCGTTGTCCGTCCACCTTAGTGCGGTGAGGTGGTTTCTCGAAGAAGACGATGGAGAAGTGGAGTCAGCGAAGAGTGAAATGATGGTTGCTTCGTCCATGCTTTGTGATTTGACGCCTCAATGGTTTGTGATTTGTGATAGAAGGGACAGGGGAGTAGACTCTTTGCTCTATACTATACATGCGTCCAAACACGGGAGCAAGTGGAGAGACGTTACATTTTTCTATTCCATCAATCAATCATTCAGGGAGCTTCGGTTCCATCTTTTTGGCTTTGGCAGCACCGTCCACAATGGTTCACATCGATGCGAAAAGCTATTTTCACATTTGGCTACACATTGTGGATGCCCTTAACCGTATCACTTGGTTTTGCTCCTGTATTCTATCTATACAAATCTCAATTATATTGATCTAAAAAATTATAGAATCAAGATTAGTAAAAAGGAGGTGATTTTGTCGTGCGGATGGCGGGGAGGTTTCATATTTTTAGAGGACGTTGGCCTGGCGGTTTGCTAACATGCGGCCCCACGTGTGAGTGCTTTACCAAGCCAATCCGTGTCCCACATGAGGCAGAACAACGGCAGAAGCAACACGTGGTTAACTTGAAGAAGATCTTATCAAAAAAACTTGAAGAATATGAGGGAGAAGCGGATTCAGCAACAAGTGAAATGATGGTTGCTTCGTCCCTCCAACTTCTTTTTCTAGCATTATTACTTCGTTCCTCCAACTTAAATGCGGGAAAGGTGTAGCTTTGTGATTTGATGCCTCGTTGCTCATTACTACACCGGCGCCATAACTGGGGTGCTTCACCCCTACTACTCTGTTGATGTAGGGTGGAACCCTAGATGGTCGATCTTTCACGAAAGGAGCGGATCCCAACTAAGAACACGAAGAACACGGGGAAGAACGGAGAGAAACCACAAGGGGAAACACTCAAGAACAAGTTGTAACGCCCATGATGCGGCTATATCTCCCACGTGTCGAAGCACGACTTAGAGGCATAACTGCATTGTAAGCAATGTTGCAAGTGAGGTAATCTTCACACAACCCATGTAATAAATAAGGGAAAAGAGATACATAGTTGGCTTACACTCGCCACGTCACACAAAGCATAAATAACATTACATTCATCCAGTTACACTCAAGGTACGACTACGGAACCAAAATGAAGAACAACCCCAAATGCGACAAAGTTCCCGATCGCCCCAACTGGGCACCACTACTGATCGTCTGGAAAAGAAACATAGTATCATCCTGAGTCCTAATCGAACTCCCACTAGAGCTCAGTCAAATCACGTGGAGCGGTATCATCGGTCCCTGCATCTGGTTTTGGAAGTAATCTGTGAGTCACGGGGACTCAGCAATCTCACACCCTCGCGATCAAGACTATGTAAGCTTATAGGAATGGTAAAAGTATGAGGTGGAGCTGCAGCAAGCGACTAGCATATATGGTGGCTATCATACGCAAATGAGAGCGAGAAGAGAAGGCAAAGCACATTCGAGAATCTATGATCAAGAAGTGATCCAAGACTACTTACGTTTAAGCATAACTCCAACATCGTGTTCAATTTCCGAACTCCGCCAAGAAGAGACCATCGCGGCTACACACGCAGTTGATGCATTTTAATTAAGTTAAGTGTCAAGTTTTCTACAACCGGACATTAACAAATTCCCATCTGCCCATAACCGCGGGCACGGCTTTTGAAAGTTTAAAACCCTGCAGGGGTGTCCCAACTTAGCCCATCACGAGCTCTGATGGTCAACGAAGGATATTCCTTCTCCCAGGAAGACCCGATCAGACTCGGAATCCCGGTTACAAGGCATTTCGACAATGGTAAAACAAGACCAGCAAGGCCACCCGAGTATGCCGACAAATCCCGATAGATGCTGCACATATCTCGTTCTCAGGGCACACCAGATTGTCCAAGGTTCCGGTAGGCCAGTCAGAGTTGCCCTTGGTGGCCACCGGCAGCTGACAGGTTGAACCAACACTTAGAGGAGCACTAGCCCGGGGGTTTAAATAAAGATGACCCTTGAGTCTGCAGAACCCAAGGGAAAGAAAAGGCTAGGTGGAAAATGGTAAAACCAATGTTGGGCCTTGCTGGAGGAGTTTTATTCAAGGTGAACTGTCAAGGGGTTCCCATTATAACCCAACTGTGTAAGGAACGCAAATTCAAGGAACATAACACCGGTATGACGGAAACTAGGGCGGCAAGAGTGGAACAAAACACCAGGCATAATGTCGAGCCTTCCATCCTTTACCAAGTATATAGATGCATTAATTATATAAGAGATATTGTGATATTCCAACAAAATATCCATGTTGCAACAATGAACAAACTCCATCTTCACCTACAACTAACAACGCTATAAGAGGGGCTGAGCAAAGCGGTAACATAGCCAAACAACGGTTTGCTAGGACAAGGTGGGTTAGAGGCTTGGCTTAGCAAATATGGGAGGCATGAGATAGCAAGTGGTAGGTATCATAGCATAGACATAGCAAAAGAGCGATCATCTAGCAAGCAAAGATAGAAGTGATTTCGAGGGTATGGTCATCTTGCCTGCAAAGATCTTCGAGAAGACGAAAGCTTGATCCTCGTATGCGTACTCAACGGGCTCCCCGATAACGTACTCATCTCTCGGATCTACCCAAGCAAGAAAAACAAGCAAAGGGAGACATAATCAACCACGTGCAATGCACAAACAACATGATGCAAAACATGGCATGATATGTGGGATGTGATATGCGATGCATATGCATGATTCGGAAAGGAATGATTGAAACTGGCCTCAACTTGGAAAACCAAGAGTGCCACTGGAAATAGGAGTTGATTTCGGTCAAAATCGATATAAAGATCACCGAAATCGGATGCACGGATTGGAAATGGCAAGCAAAACAAATATGGCACCGATCTGCGATTAACAGCACGAGGCCATCTAAATGCATCAAGAACAACATGTTACAGAACTCTAACATAGCAACAAGATACATGGCAGGAATCCACTCAAGATGCTTGACAAAATATGAACACTGAGCTATGGCTAATTCAGTCAATAGCAGGTTCAAACAAGCATGGCAAAAGTGCAAAAGATAACAGGTTACAGACTTAGTGAAAATAACATGTCAGGAATTTAACATCAGGAAGCAATGTTTAGAGCAAGGTAACAACATGCTACAGGAACATATGATGGCAAAGCAAGACATGGCATGAAGCTACTCAAATCATACAACTGGAACATGGCAAAACAGATATTAAGTAGGCATGTTTACGTGCTCGATGCACTCACCACAAGGCATTGCATGACAAACTAAGCATACACCCAGCAAGTAGACATGGCATAGAAGCTAAAAATGGCAAGAACAACAACATAGCATGCAAGGATCAGCTACAACAACCTCGGCAAAATTGCTTAACACGTAAACAATCTGCCAGGAACATTTTATAGCAAAAGTAGAGCTCGATTGACTCAAGCTAGGGTGCTCCATAATTGCAAACAAAGACATGGATGGATAGAGCACAACTATATCTACAAAACATCCTTACTGATCATGCTCAAATGAGGAATGGATCACTCTGTAGCAACATGTATACATGGCATAAAAATATTAACAGGGCAATGACTTAGAATATTTCTTAAGTCCCTGAAATCAGCAACATTACGAGGGCTACTTTGCATGCTTGTGCTAGTCACCACAAAGATCACAAAAATACATGGCATACACCCCTGTAAAGATGGCATGGCATACTTGAAAAACACATGTAGAGCTCAAGATCATAGGAGGCACACATCAAACATGGAAAAAATGACAAAAGTCCAATTACTGATATGAATCTGAAACTAACAGAAACAAGAACTTTTCCAACAGCATTTAGGGCATCAAGATGAGCTCAAATGAATATGGTGCAATGAGATAAAATGAAGTACTCATCGAGACGAACAATTTGATATGCTACACGCCCAAAATGGAGCTACGGATGCCGAGATATGTTGCGATGAGGTATGCATAAAATGTTGGGGACTGTCGAAAATTAGACCTCGCGGGAAAAGTCAACCAGGGACGAGGAGATCCTGGACGACGAGATTCGGTCGCGTTTGGTTTGTAGGAGTGGTGGATCTCATCCCACTCACTCCGGATCCGGCCGGAGTTGACTCCGGTGAGCTATGGAACTCCGGCGAGGGGCAGCTCGGGCTCCGGCGAGCTCGAACGGAGCCGAGGAGGCCGGCGGGTGGTGGATGCAGGTCCGGCCGAAGGCGGTGGCCGGACGGGTGAACTGGGGCACGGCCGGCGAGCTGTGGCTCCGGCGGGCGGCTGCACCGGCGATGGGTGGCACTGGCGGGAAGGATCCGCGGGCGGCGCGGCTAGACAAAGGGCGGCGGCACGTGATGCGAAGACGGCGGCGGCGGAAGGAGCGCGAGGCGTGGGGGCGGGTGCCTCGGGCGGCGATAGGATGGGTCCCGCAGGCCCGATCCGGGCCGCGCGGGCCGGCGGGGGGGCTGGAGGAGAGAGAGTCCGGCGGCGGTGATGTGTCGCTCTTGGATTCGTCCGGCGTGGTGGCTGGACATGTCCGGCGGCGGAGTGGACATGTCCGACGCGCGGAGGAGGAAGACTGCTAGGGTTCATCCGCAAATTTTTGGGGAGAGCCACATATATATAGGTAGAGGGAGCTAGGAGAATCCAAATGAGGTGTGGTTTTCGGCCACGCTATCGTGATCGAACGGCCTAGAAGATGGAGGGGGTTTAGGTTGGTTTTGGGACACTTTGGAGAGGTGTTGGGCTGCAACACACACGAGGCCTTTTCGGTTCCTTGGTTAACCGTTGGAGTATCAAACAAAGTCCAAATGGCACGAAACTTGACAGGCGGTCTACCGGTAGTAAACCAAGGCCACTTGGCAAGTCTCGGTCCAATCCGAGAACGTTTAACACCTGCACATGAAAAGGGGTAGAAAGGGACACCGGAGGACATAGGAGCGCCGGATTGCAAAACGGACAACAGGGAAAATGCTCGGATGCATGAGATGAACATGTATGCCAATGAGATGCACATGATGACGTGATATGAGATGCATGACACACAAGCAAATGACAAGGCAACAACAGCGAATAACTGGAAGACACCTGGCACATCGGTCTCGAGGCGTCACACAAGTCCAATCACACATCCACTAGACAATCAAACACACAAGATCCAGAAGGTACGTGAACAACAAAGAGAAAGATACAAGGTAAGGTTCATCTCCATGAGGAGGTCTTGAAGGGGGCCACCCAAGAGGGGGTCTTGAATCCAAGGTGGATCCTCTCCGTAGAGGTCGCGGTCTCTCTCGTGGAGTGGATCCGTATGGATGAGCAAAGCTCTATCTCTAAATGAGCTAATGCTTTGCTAACTGTCACAGCCCTAGAATTTGTTTGTCATTAGTTGCATTAAGGCATTCATGCATCATGTTTAAAATTCATGAAACTTGAAATGGGGATGACAAACCCTAGAACTAAATAAAATGCAATTAGGACAAAATAAAAATATTTTCAATAAACTCAGAATGCCCTTTAGAAAAGTTCATTATTTTTGTTAAAGGTGAAAACCCCTGCCATCAATGATGCACATATTTCTAGGCCATTCTGGATTTTTGAATTAAATCCTATTGTATTTCACCTTGGGCATTTAAATACTATAAATAATTTAAATGTTCAAATAAATGTTGGAAATTGTTAAGGGTCACTGAAATAATTCAGGAAGCACCCATAATTGTTTCCAGGATTTTGTAAAATGATTTGATATTTTAAATCAAATCAAAACAAACTACAGAAAATAGAAAACAGAATTAAATAGAAATAAGAGAGAGAGAGCAGAAGATCTTACCTGGCGCTCACCTGGTAGCCCACCTGGCCCAGCACGGCCCAGCCCATCTCCACTCCCCCCCTGTCGTCTTCCTCTGCCAGTAGGCAGAGGCGAGGTGTGGCGCGCGCCCGAGAGGCCTCGGCCACCTCCTGCTTCCCCTGGCCACCTCCTACTTCCTCCTCGACACCCCGGACGCCTCCATGCGTGCCACGCCACCCCCTGGAACTCCCTCACTCTCCCGAACTCTTCCCCCCTCCTCTGCTTCCTCTCTCTCTCTCGCCCGGACCAAACGGAGCCGCCACCACCGACGAGCTCCCTCACGGCCACCGCCACCCCCTCTCCTCTCCGACGCGCTCCCGAGCTCCGCCGGTACTCCCTCGTTCTCCTCATCGTCTCGCGCGACCAGAAGAGCCCCTGGATGCCGCTAGCCTCGCCGTTGCCCTCCTCGGCCACCGAGGATCACCGTCGTCAAATTCGTCGCCGTTCGGCCTTCCCCGAGCCCGCCGTCCACCTCTACGGGATCCACGTGAGCTCCTCCGTCGTTTCCCCCTCTCCCCTGACTCGTTTTCTTCCTCTAACACCGACAACCGTCGGAGCCGAGAGCTCTTCGCCGCCGGCCATGTCACCGCCGTAGCCACGGTTGCCTAGAGCTACAACCGAGCACGCAGCCGTGCTCAGTGCACCCCCAGGAGGCCATAGCACCCATCCGCTCCCTCTGCTGTGCTTCCTAACGCCGACTCCGAGCTCACCCGAACTCCAGCCGCCGCCTTGGAGCTCGCCGTCGTCAGCTCCAGCCTCCCCACGACCCAGCAACCGCACCGTTCGACGCGCGGGAGCAAGGGCTCTCCAATGAGCCCAAGCACGGCCTCGCCCGTGCCCTGTAGCGTCTTTCCGACGGCCGCCACCGTCCCGGGCCTCGCCGGCGTCGAGACGCCGGCGGGGTTGACCCACTTGACCACGGCGGAACCCCCCCTGGGTCGATGACAGGTGGGGCCAGCCCCTGTTAATTAGTTTAGGTGTTAGATTAGTTAACACTAATTAATTTAGTTAATTATTTAAGCCACTGACATGTGGGCCCAGCCCTGCTGACATTTTCGTTAGTATTAGTTTAACCCTAATCAACCCGGTTAACCAACTGAGTCACTGACATGCGGGACCCACTGTCAGGTTTGACCTGGGGCGCCCAGTTGACTCTGCTGACGTCACAGTGACGTGGTGCTGACGCCATAATTCATTTCTGGATTTATATTATTCAGGAAATTCCAGAAAATTGTATAAACTTCTAAAATTCATAGAAATTCAACCGTAACTCCAAATTAAACAAATTATATATGAAAAATTATCAGAAAAATTCAAGGAATCCATCTGTACCATTTCCATGCATGTTAGAACAACTTACCACTACTGTTTAGGACAAATGAAGTGAATGGCATTTAAATAATCACATATGGAGTTTGAATTTGAATCTTGTATTCAAACCAACCCCATTTAACTTGTTGCTAGATGCATTAGCCCAAAACACATTCATTTTGCCATGTCATGATCATGCATCATATTGTGCATTGCATTGATTGTGTTCCCTTCTGTGTTGCCGGTATTTGTCCCCTCTCGATAGACGTGATACCGATGATGTGATCGTTGACACTAATGAAGACTCAATGTTATCTTCAGAAGTGCCAGGCAAGCAAAACCCCCTTGTTCATTCCGATACAATCCTACTCTCTCGCTCCTGCTCTCTTTTATTGCATTAGGACAACACCGATTCATCTGTTACTTGCTGCGGTAGCTGAACCCCTTTATCCTCTGCATGACCTGTCATTGCCACAGTAAATAGATGAAACCCACTAGCATGAGTAGGAATTGTTTGAGCCCTGTTGTGCCTACTCATTCATGCTTGTTTGTCATGCCTGCTACTGCTTAGAGTTGAGTCAGGTCTGATTCATCGGGGATGAATCAGAGGTGTGTGAACATGTCCTACTGTGTGTGAGCTAAGTGTGTGAACATGATTTGGTAAAGGTAGCGGTGAGAGGCCATGTAGGAGTACATGGTGGGTTGTCTCATTGAAGCCGTCCTCAGGAACTGAGTCCTGTGTTTGTGATCCATGATTCAGCTACTACCATACATTGGGCCCTGAAATATGACCCCGCTCGACTTCTTATTCACCCTTGTCCTCTGTCCAGGAGTTGCAAGTAGTTTCTGGTGCTTGTAGTATGCTGGAGGCCGTGGACAGTGCTGACCATAGGGGTGGGCTGTGATGCGGTAGGCACGTGGCCGGGTATACCGGGCGCCCGTTTGGTGTCACGGAACCCTGTTCACATCGTTTGGGGCTGTGAGCGAAACTCCGGCCGGATCTCCTCATGGATGGAACCCGAATAGGCGATAAACCTGGACTAGAGACTTGAGTGTTTAGGTAGGTCGTGGTCTACACCCACGTCGGCTTTCGCTTGAAGTCTGCCGAGCACATGTCGTGTGCAGACGCTAAGTGGTGGAAACATGTATGAAGAAGTACACCCCTGCAGGGTTAATATCATCTATTCGAATAGCCGTGTCCGCGGTAAAGGACTTCTGGGTTGCTTATATCAGTTCATAGACAAGTGAAAGTGGATACTCTAAAATACGCAAGATAAGCGTGAGTGCTATGGTTGGCGTGCTCGCAGGGAGACGGGAGCGGATCCATAGTGGTGTATTGATATGGTGAATATGTGGACTCGTGTGTGCCACCTCAAAAGAGTTACTTGCAGTCGTAGTTCAGGATAGCCACCGAGTCAAAGCTGGCTTGCTGCAGTTAAACCCCACCATCCCCTTTGTTGATAATGATGCATATGTAGTTAGTTCTGATGTAAGTCTTGCTGGGTACATTTGTACTCACGTTGCTTAATTTATGTTTTTGCAGAGAGACTTCGGTCTCGCTAGTAGTTCCGCGTGGACTTCGACGTTTAGCTTGTTACCTCAGCTACGATCTTGTGCCCTCGGCAGGATCTGGTAGATAGTCAGGCTTCTCAGCCTTTTTCATTTATAGATGTCTGTACTCAGACATGATAGCTTCCGCTTGTGTTTTGATATGTATGCTCTGAATGTTGGGTCATGAGACCCCTGTTTGTAATATCTCGCTCCTCGGAGCCTATTGATTAAATACTTGTGTCGTAGAGTCATGTTGTGATGCCATGTTGTACTTGCACATATCGAGCATATTGTGTGTATGTTATTGAAATGCTTGGTATGTGTGGGATCTGACTATCTAGTTGTTTATCCTTAGTAGCCCCTCTTACCGGGAAATGTCTCCTAGTGTTTCCACCGAGCCAGGGTAGCTTGCTACTGCTCCAGAACACTTAGGCTGGCCGGCATGTGTCCTTCTTCGTTCCTGTGTCTGTCCCTTCGGGGAAATGTCACGCGATGAATACCGGAGTCCTGTTAGCCCGCTACAGCCCGGTTCACCGGAGTCCTGCTAGCCCAGTGCTACAGCCTGGATTCACTCGCTGATGACCGACACGTTTGATGCTGGGTCATGGATGCCTGTCCCTGTAAGTTTGTGCCACTTTGGGTTTACGACTAGCCATGTCAGCCCGGGCTCCTTATCATATGGATGCTAGCGACACTATCATATACGTGTGCCAAAAGACGCAAACGGTCCCAGGCAAAGGTAAGGCGACACCCGTGGAAATACCGTGCGTGAGGCCGCAAAGTGATATGAGGTGTTACATGCTAGATCGATGTGGCATTGAGTCAGGGTCCTGACACTAACCCTAACTAGGAGGAGGTGGAGGAGTATATATAGTCTAAGGCCACGAAGGGGTAAGTGAAGAGGGTATACATGGGCCTCTGGCCCGGCTGTGCACGCGCAGGTGCCGGATGTCCGGGCTGGGGGCCGGATGTCCGGGGCTCGGGCCGGATGTCCGGGCTGAAGTGGCCAAACTTCTGGTGCATTCTGTCGTCGATGCCGGATTTACGAGGGAGAGGCTGGATGTCCGAGAGTTGGCTGGGCACCGGATGTCCGGGCACACAGGCAGGATGTCCGGCCGCTGATGCCGTTGGCCATCTGTTGGGGCAGCTCATGCGAGGCTTCCCAGGCACCGGATGTCTGGCCTCTGGCCTGGATGTCCGACCGTTGTAGCTTCAGCAGCTCCGCCTTCTTCCATCATCGCTTCCAGGCTTCCCTCGCGGATGGTTTAGTTGTTCCTTGACGCTTGCACTCCTCCTCGTCGTCCGTAGTGTTCCGACAATACCTATGCATGCACATGAGTGGAGTGTCAAGTAGTATACCATCCTCGAAGGGGTCAAGTGAGAACGTGTAAAGGAGATGATTCACCTTTGTGTATGTGAAGTAGATGTCGCATGTGTCACTCGCCGAACGGACTCTTGACATGGTGTTGTCCATAGGATGCTCCTCATCATCTCCCCTCCCTTGGGAAAGATCCGACCTTGGATCGAAAACCAAATCACCATGG
Organism: Triticum dicoccoides; assembly: GCF_002162155.2. Taxonomy (NCBI): domain Eukaryota; kingdom Viridiplantae; phylum Streptophyta; class Magnoliopsida; order Poales; family Poaceae; genus Triticum; species Triticum dicoccoides. The sequence goes on from NC_041386.1 coordinate 336,028,808, forward strand.
GAAAGAGATGGCTTCGCCGTGTAGAAGTGGACGTTCACCAAGTACTTGTCATCTTGAAGCTCGAAATGGGCACTCTCCAATGTCGCACTGTCATGTGATTCTTTCAAAAGGAGTAAGGATAACAAACACTTGGAAAATCAAATGTGGTTAGCGTTAGTGCAAAACCAAGCATTCAAGAGGTGCGTCACCAAACAAGTGTCGTCGTCATGCAAAGCATATGGTGTGACAAAGGATTGTGACATGGCATGTAATCATATCAATCAAGCATAAGCAAAGATATCATGGGGACAAGCATGTAAATGTGAGGTAGTGATGCGAGTATGTTTTTAAATATAATAAGCATCTACCTCAAGTTCATAGCAGGCATGCACAAAGCGCTCAATGAAAGGTCTATGGTAGGCATAAGAAGCATTCACAACACCAAATAAAATGAAGTGTCTAAACACATGGGTCAAGTGCAAGACAATCCAAGCATAATGTGCATGGGGTGTAGTGAATATCGTGTGGCACTCAACACAATGGAAAGAGCAATTGTTTATCATGTGTGAGGCAATCAAGGCAAGCATGTAGCAATCAATGGGACATGGCATATGTGAAGTGATGACATTGTTGCAACCAAACATATGAGAGGAGCAAGTAATTCAAGAATTGGATGCAACACACAAGGCATATATATCATGATGCATGGAATGGTGAAAATGACAAGTCGAAACAAGATCTCTAACAAGTGTGCAATCAAGTGGTCCAAGATGAATAATAAGTCTGATGGTGCAAGCAACACAAGTAGTATGATCCGTCATATCCATGCTCAAGAAATTTTTCACCTTGAAGGTGTGTCCTTGTGCATCCTTCACAATGCCGAAGTACAAGCAAGTGCGATGTAGAATCATCGTGGTAGGATGTGGTTCGCTCTCAAGATCTAGAATTGTCAACTCACGTGACGTGGAAGTCGACACAAAGTCCAAGTATCCTACACATGCACATAAAAAAACAAAGAACGTATGTGCATGGTAGATAAACACATCATCCATCATGATGGTTCACTTTTCTTGCACATAACCATTAGAAGCACAAGTACATGAACAATATGATGCAACAATGGCAATACTCATGGCACGAGGTATATGGTGCAAAGAAGGAAGGCAAGCATGCTTCACAAGAAATATGTCAAAATCTCCAAATATATGTGAGAATGCTATTGGGGAAATCTCATGAGCAAGATTATTATCATTGTTGCACTCAATACATGTCAAATCATCTAACATGAGAGAGGCAACACATGGAGATATATGACAGGAAGCAATAACAATCATGTCGTGCAAAGCATGTAGATGGTTGTCATCAACCACATGAAATGAACAAGTATGAATCATTGGTAATGCAACATGAGCAAGCATATCAATCATGTTGTGCAAACTAGTGGAGCGAAGATGCAACACACTAGAGGAAATCATGGCAATGATGTCATGTGAGTAAATAATTGGCATAGGCAATGCACATGACATATCGCAAGCATGAACACAAAGCAAGAACATAGTATAATCATAGGCATGGGGCACAAACCAACATGGAAATAAAAAGTGATATCTCCACCAAGCTTGCAAATACACATACAAGTACTAGAATCAATAATTATGTGTAATGCAAAGCATGGGTCACAAATGCATGGCAAAGGCATACGAATGAGCATATCATGCAAAGTGAACATGGCAAGATGGGCAAAGGATATATAATGGACAACAACCCATAGCCAAGTGAGGACCATGTAGAATAAATGTGCGAAGTCTTTGCACGAAGAGAGCGGTGGGAAAGGAAATCCATGGGATCCCAGTCATCATTGCTCCCTAGAGCTCGTTTTGCCAACTCATAGGATTGTGAGGTTGACAAGTATTCATGGGTACCTACACAACAAATACACAAACGAAAGAAATTGTGTGTGTGGTAAATGTACACATCATCCATCTCGATGTGTATGTGCACGTGTGAGTTAGCACCAGAAAAGTATTGCTCAAATAAATTTGATGCATGGTATAAGAACATGTCATCCATCATGAAAGAATAGTTTGATGTAGGGTAGAACCGTAATCGGACGATCTTTCACAAAAGGAGCGGATCCCGCGATGAACACGAAGAAAACGAGGAGGGAAATGAGGGGAAAATCACAAGGGGAACACAAGAGAACACTCAAACCAACAAGAATAAGTCACACATGTGCTAGATCGTCGAGTACATAAGAGAAGATACACGATCCACGGACAACTAAGGATGATACAATGGTAGCCGGTCTTCTCCGTGAGGAGGTCTTGATGTTGTTCTCCGCGAGGAGGTCTTGAATCCAAAGGGATCTTCTCCGAGAGGCCGCGGTCTCTCACGAGGAGTAGATCCAATGTGGATGAGCAATGTTCTATCTCTCAAATGAGCTAAACCAATGCAAACCCTAGCTAGAAGGAATAAGAGGTCTATATATAGTCTTAGTGTAAAAGGGGGCGAGAAGGGGGTACATGGGTCGCCGCCCAACACATGGCAGCGCACAGGCGCCGCACGTCCGGGAGTCACCGTTCATCCGGAGGCTCGCGAGAGTCCAGACGTCTGGTGCATGTCGGACGTACGTAGATTCGGCTCGGGTGGACTTTTGTCGGACGTCTGGTCGGGGTCAGATGTCCGGAGCCTGGAGGTCATCGGTCGTCCATAGCTCTTCGGAAAACCATAGTTTTGGCTCGGGCATGGAAGTGTCGGTCGTCCGGAGAGGGCCGGACGTCCGGAGCCTGGAGGTCGTTGGACGTCCGGGGTTCATCGGTCGTCCGGAGCCTGGGGACTTCGAGCACTTCTTCTTCTTGCCCCGTGAACTTGGCATCCTCACCGTCTTGTCTGTTGAATGTAGTTGGTCCGTGGCCTTCCAACAAGCACCTAATCACACATAGGGTTTCCGCTTGAGGTAGTCGCCAATAATCATGCATGGTAATTGGTAATTCGGAGAGGAGTGAGTTCACCTTAGTTTCGAGAGCTCTTGCATGTGCTCGTGTCATTGGCCCGCTAGTCACTTGGTGAGGCGATGGTAGGTCCATGGGGATGACCTTGGGATGCTCCGCATCATCTCCCCTCCCTTGGGGAAGATCCGTCCTCGGATCAAATTCTTCAACACCATGGTAGGGAGAGAGATCTTTGACATTGAAGATGTCGCTCACGAAGTACTTGTCTCGTGGAATGTCGATCTTGTAAGCGTTTTTGTTGTAGCGTGCAAGCACCTTGAAGGGTCCATCCGCTCGTGGTCGAAGCTTGGACTTGCGTTCTTGGGGAAAGCGGTCCTTGCGAAGTCGTAGCCACACGAGATCTCCAGTGTTGAATACCATCGGTTGCTTGTTGAAGTTGAGCTTGGTCACAAGGCGTTGAACTTGGCGGTCGATGGTGTTTCTTGTATCTTCATGAACCTTCTTGAGATGATTCACACGTGCACTTGCGTCCAAATTGATGCGCTCTTGGAGTGGTAGAGGGAGACTGTCCAATGGGGACAAAGGGTTGAATCCGTAGACGACCTTGAAGGGGGACTTGTCGGTTGTTCAGTGTCTTGCTCGGTTGTAGGCGAACTCGGTGATAGGTAGGCACTCCTCCCACTCCTTGATGTTCTACTTGATGAGTACTCGAAGTAGAGTGGAGAGTGTGCAGTTGATAACTTCCGTTTAGCCATCGGTTTGTGGATGATACACCGTGGAGAAGAGTAGCTTGATTCCGAGCTTGGGGCATAGGGTCTTCCAAAAGTAGCTAAGGAGCTTGACGTCGCGGTCCGAGACGATACTCTTTGGCACTCCATGTAGACGCAATATTTCCCTACAAAAGAGATTAGCAACATGTGAAGCATCGTCTATCTTGTTGCAAGGAATGAAATGTGCCATTTTTGAGAAACGGTCCACAACGACAAATACCGAATCCTTTCCATTTCTAGTCCTAGGCAAACCAAGTACAAAGTCCATGCTAATGTCTTCCCATGTTTGATATGGAATTGGTAGAGGCATATAAAGGCCATGGGACTGAGCTTTGGACTTAACTTTGCGACATGTAGAGCATCGGTTGGTGAAGCGGTTGATGTCGCGAAACATCTTGGGCCAAAAGTAGTTCTTCGAGAGCGTGGCGAACGTCTTGTCGTGTCCAAAATTTCCCATTAAGCCTCCTCCATGAGAGTGCTGCAAAAGCAACAAACAAAGAGAAGACTCGGGGATGCAAAGCTTGTTATCTCTCATAAGATATCCATCTTTGATGTAATAGCGTTCCCAAGAGGTATGCGCCAAACACTTGGCATAAGGAGTAGCAAAGGTAGGATCATTCTCATACAAGTTTTTTATATGCTCAAAGCCAATGACATCCAAATCAAGTTGAGTAACAAGCATACATATGCGGGAAAGGGAATCCGCCACAATGTTTTCTTTACCTTTAGTGTGCTTGATGACATAAGGAAAAGACTCAATAAATTCACTCCATTTAGCATGACGCTTGTTCAACATGGTTTGGCCCTTAAGATACTTGTAACATCCCAAATTTTCAATTTGGAATGTTATACATTAGATCATCATGCATGTCATATTTTCTTGCATTTTGCCCGATCCTAGAAATTTCACGCAACTCAAGGACCCTCGGAGAGAGTTGGAGATTTCGTTATTTTCATATTTGAGTTTTCTCAAATTTTGAAAAGAGGATCATTTGATTTATTTTATTTTATGTTCAATTATTTTTCCGGTGTCAAAATATATGAGAGAGGGAATAATATGGCTTTCCCAAATTTAGGAAAAATGAAGATTTAATGAATAAATCAAATTTTGGTTTTGCTGGAGTTTTGTTTGCTTTTTATTTGGATAGGGAAAAATGCGCGTTTTCAAAAAATTGCATTCTAGGTCCGGAGTAAAGTTCATTTTGTTCGGCTCATCTATAGGAGTCGGGGAAATTTTACTTTAGAATTTTTGGAGTTCGTTTAGATAGTTTTTCTTTTGTCTTTCTGCGCGCGAAACCGAAAAAATAAGAAAGAGCCAGGCCAGCCGGGCCAAAGGCCCAGCCAGCCGGCCGCCTCCCCAGCCACGCGCATGCCAGGCGAGGCAGCCAGCGCCCCAGGCCGCCGCCTCTCGCTCGAGCCGAGTCCCAGCGGGACTCTGGCCACCGTAGCCCCCCCTTTTCCTCGTTTTGTTTTCCTACTCTATTTCTTGTCCCCTACGCCAAGAAACCCCCTCCCCTCACCTATATAAATACCCCCACACCCCTCCCCCTCCAAAACATCAAATCAAAACCCCAAGCCCCTCTCCTCCTAAGCCGCAGCAAGCAGCAGCGTGCAGCCCCAAGCCGCCGCCTTAGCCGCGCCGCCGCCGCCATAGCCGCCCCACCCCAAGCTCCTCACCCGCCGCCGCCGCCCTTAGACGCCACCGCCCGGAGCCCGCCTCCCGAGGTAGCCGCGCTGCATCTCTCCTTTTCCCTCGGTTCGGTTTTTCTTATAAACCGTTCCGATTCTTTTCTTCTCTTCCGATTCGTTTTCTTTCCGGTTCTTTTCTAAACCGTTCCGGTTTCTAGATCGGTTTTCCGTTTTTTGTTTCGGATTTCTTCCAAAACCCTAGATCGGTTTTCGTTCTTCTTTCGGACCGTTCGTCTCAACGAACGTGATCACCGATTGTTTCCCGGTTAACGAACGTCCGTTCGTTTAACCGTTCGTCTCTTTCTTTTTGTCGGATTTATTCCGCGATCGTGATCTCAGATCCGATCTTCGTTCTAGTCTTTCTTCTCGCTCGTTTATCGGAATCAGGTGATTCAAGCACCTGGAGTTTCATTTCGAAACCGCCGTTCCGTCTAATCAACTTAAACAAGTTTTTGCCCCGGTAAAATTTGACCTAGTTTCAACTTGCTAGAACCAAGTTGTTTTCTTCCGCCTTTTGTTTTCCGTTTCTTTGTTCGGTTCGTTCTTTCTTTGAACCGGAGTTCTTAAGTTGAATTTCCTGGTTCATTCTCTTGTTCGAGTTTTACCTGTGCATTAAATGAGTACTTATTGTATGCTTGTTGTTTGTCTGCGATAGATCACCTGGATTGCGCCGCTTGTTACTTCGAAACCCTAGGTCTCGCGGATCATCAGCAAGGCAAGTAACACTTTGATCATACCTTTTTCTACAACCCATGTTTTATTGCATTAGATCAATCCTCTCACATTGCATGATTAGGACCTAATTAAACTGTGGGATGGGAAGTAGATGAGGTAGTGCCTATCACCTGTATTATTATGAAACCTTTGGGAGTTACTTCTACGTTTGCTTATTATGCCATGCTATGCTAGTAGACGTGGATTGGGTGAGTGATATCCATGACAGATGTGAGTATTATTAATTTTAATGGTTTATCTAAGGTGGCAACTTAAACACACATCTGGGTGGATTGAGGCACCTGATGTCTATCAGGACTTGTCTGTTTTTTTTGGTCCACCACCCAGGCTCAAAGGGATCATAAGATCTTTCATGCTAGAAACTTCCGTGTGCAGCCACCTGCTACTATGGGCTCTGGCATAGTTGACTAAGTTGTGCGAACTCTTACAGGGTGGACTAGCAGATGTAGGGGTTGTAGGTGGTACGGTCTACCCCACATGTAAGGTGCTAGTGCTTCTGAAAGACTATGTCTCGGTCATCCGTTTCTCAAACACCATGTAGTGCGAGAAAACAAACGGAGGCGATCGAGTCATGTGGGGAAAAGTGCGCAAACCTCTGCAGAGTGTACAAACTAATCATGATTAGCCGTGTCCCCGGTTATGGATAACTTGAGTATGTAGTACTTGAATATCATGTGAATCTCAACATGTTACTTCTAATTAATGTTGTTGGGTTTTAATTGTTCACTTAATTGGGATCGGAATGCTGTCAACCATTCTCGATGTTTAACAACCACCATGATAGTTAAACAAATTTATTCATTTGCAGTAGGGAAAAACTGGCTTTACGCAAAATTTTAACCATAGAGCTTTCCACTAGCCATATATGCATATAGTATAGTTGTTTTCATTCCATTACTCTCTATGTCTTACATTGCCAGCATATTCCATGTGCTGACCCGTTTTCGGGCTGCAACTTCTCATGTTGCAGACTTTTCACACGACGAGTAAGGTGCTTTTAGGTCGTGGCCCTATACTCAGTGGTGCCGTTGGAGTTGATGGACCCATTTATCTTCCAAGTCTTCCGCTGTTATCGTCACTAGATGGCCTTAAGCCATATTTATTGTAATAAGTTCTCTTTGAGACAACGATGTAATAAGTGTGTGATTGCCACTCTGCTATAAATCCTTCGATGTACTGTGTGGTGTCAGCATTACTGATCCAGGGATGACACCTGAGCACAGAGCACTTGATCCATTCGGGTCGGGTCGCTACAGAGATGGTATCAGAGCACACGCTGACTGTAGGACACGACCACTAAGTTAAAGCCATAGATCACCATTCTCTTCTCATTTTCTAAACTCCTCATCTTTTCTACTCTTTTAGTATGACGAACGCGAAGATTAAGTACGCTCAACCGGATGAAGGCACACCATTTGGATTTCACCTGAAGGAAGTCACCAAGTACCTGAACATTGGATTACCAAGCTTCATGGGAACTTTCAACGCCACTCTGCCTGAAGAGGAGCGCTGGAAGATTCAAGCTCACGTTCCGGGAAGGACATTCACACCAACCACGAAGCCCATAGATAGTGTTTTCAATGCACCAACCTGGAGTCTGGGAAGGAGCATGGCAGCTCATATCACCATAGGACGCATTGGAGAAGTTTACCAAGAAGACCTCAAGGACACTATCTACCAGATTTGCGGATGCCGAGATGAACAATGGGAGTTAGTCAGCACCAAGAAGGATAGACCCATTGCATCTTTCATCCAGGAGTTAAACCAGCACATTCGATGCCACGAGAACCAGATGTGCAATGATAGAGTTGAAGAATGCTAAGGCAAGGATCATCGAGCTAGAAGGAGAACTGAAGTCTACACGCAAGGACTACATGGACGAGATCGTAGCTCTAGCAAGACACAATGGCAATCTTAAGCAGGAGATTGAAGAACTCAAGAGGAAGTTAGCATCCACGGAGGAATACGAGTATGTCGCATGTCCGGACAACTACATCATCATCGACGACACCGATTCGGATCCAAGTGAACCCGACTTTGAAGACGAAGCTGGAGCAGATATCATGGAGTCTTCCACCGGTTCAAATTTCTAGATGACCACCAGATAGTAGTAGTATTTTCCCCATGTAAACACAATAGTTCGAGCACTTTTGCAATAGTTTTAGACCGATTGTAAGCCCTTGTTTGATTGAATGAAGTGATTTTGTGTGCATTTGCTCATGTGCATTGGGGTAGTGTTTTCCCTTTAGACCTCACTCTATCCTTATATCTCGTCTCTTCTAAACCCTCAGATGCCTCCAACCCAAGCCCTTAGGTCACCCATGTTAGTAACCTCGCCAGGAGCAGAGTATGTGGCAAGTTTATGGTGTGATCGGTTACCATTAAGGATTGGTAACTATGTGTTTCCCTCAGACCTAATAGTATTGGAATCTCAAGGATTGGATGTGATATTAGGCATGGATTGGTTATCAAAGTATAAAGGGAATATTGAGTGTGCTAGTAAGTCAATTTTGCTTACCACACTAGAAGGAAGAAGGATCAAGTATGTATCCCGGCATGTGCCAAACAGGACACAAGTAAACTGCCTAACAGGAGTTGTGCAAGAGGAAGTACCAGTGGTAAAGGATTTTCCAGATGTATTTCCTGAGGAATTGCCAGGCATGCCATCGGATAGAGACATTGACTTTTTGATTGAGTTATTGCTAGGTACAGGCCCAATATCGAAGCGACCGTACCGGATGCCAGCAAAGGATTTGGTGGAAATTAAGAATCAGATTAAGGAGTTATTGGATAAAGGTTACATTCGCCCAAGTTCTTCGCCTTGGGGATCACCCGTACTTCTAGTGGAAAAGAAGGATGGATCATTAAGGATGGTTGTAGATTATCAGGGATTGAATGAAGTAACCATCAAGAATAAGTACCCATTGCCAATGATCAACGATCTGTTTGATCGGTTGCAAGGAGCTAAAGTGTTTTCCAAGATCGATTTGCAATCAGGGTACCATCAATTGAAGATTCGAGAGAAGGACATACCTAAGACAGCATTCACCACAAGATATGGATTGTATGAGTATACCGTTATGTCATTTGGATTGACTAACGCACCTGCCTATTTTATGAACCTGATGAACAAAGTGTTTATGGAGTTTTTGGATAAGTTCGTCGTAGTGTTCATTGATGACATCCTGGTTTATTCAAAGAATGAAGAGGAGCATAAGGAACATTTGCGTTTGGTTTTGGAGAAACTAAGGGAACATCAGTTATATGCCAAATTCAGCAAATGCGAGTTTTGGTTAAAGGAAGTTGGATTCCTCGGACACGTTATATCCGGAGAAGGTATAGCAGTTGACCCCACTAAGGTTGAGACCGTAACCGAATGGGAAGCACCAACAACAGTTGGAGAGATCCGGAGTTTTCTTGGACTCGCAGGATACTACCGGAGATTTATTGAGAATTTCTCAAAGATTGCGAAGCCTATGACGGAGTTGTTGAAGAAGGATACTAAGTTCAAACGGACTGAGGAGTGTGAGGCTAGTTTCCAGGAGTTGAAGAAACGTTTGGTCACCTCACCAGTATTGATTTTGCTAGATCAGACCAAGGAGTATGAGGTGTATTGTGACGCTTCACGTCGAGGACTTGGAGCAGTGCTTATGCAGGAAGGGAGAGTTGTTTTGTATGTTTCACGACAACTGAAGCCTCATGAGTTAAATTATGCCATGCATCATTTGGAGTTAGCAGCCGTAGTGCATGCATTGAAAACGTGGAGACATTTCCTCATTGGAAATCATTGTGAGGTGTACACGGATCACAAGAGTTTGAAGTACATTTTCACACAGAAGGAGTTGAACCTCAGACAAAGGAGATGGTTGGAGCTCATCAAGGATTATGACATGAGATTGCATTACCATCCCGGAAAAGCTAATGTAGTAGCTGACGCATTGAGCCATAAGAGCCATGTCAACACCCTAGTGACGGGGAAAATACCCAAGGAGTAGCAGAAAACCTTCGTGAGCTATGTTTGGAAATAGTTCCGAGAGGCTATGTAGCAACATTGGAGATTCAGTCAACATTGATGGATAGAATCAAAGAAGCTCAGAAAGCTGACAAAGGGATTGCCGCTATAAAGGAGAAACTGAGCAAAGGAAAAGCTAAAGGATTTCGCGAGGATGAGCACGACACCCTATGGTTTGAAGACCGTGTTTACGTGCCCAATGACCCGGAGATCAGGAAGTTGATTTTGCAAGAGGCACATGATTCACCGTATTCGATTCACCCAGGGAATACCAAGATGTATTTGGATTTGAAGGAAACATTCTGGTGGACCGGAATGAAGAAGGATATTGCAGCTTATGTAGCAGTTTGTGACGTATGTCAGAGAGTAAAGGCAGAGCATCAGAAGCCAGCAGGATTGTTACAACCATTGCCGATACCCGAATGGAAGTGGGATAAGATAGGCATGGATTTTATCATAGGACTACCCAGGACGAAAGTAGGCTATGACTCGATATGGGTAGTAGTTGATCGTTTGACAAAGGTAGCACATTTTATTCCAGTTAAGACCACTTACACCAGTGCTAAGTTGGCAAAGATATACATGACTAGGATCATTTGTTTGCATGGAGTTATGAGGAGTATCGTATCAGATAGAGGAACCCAATTTACTTCAAAGTTTTGGAATCAGTTGCATGAAACTTTAGGAACCAGACTAGAGTTCAGCACAGCTTTTCATACACAGACAGATGGACAGACCGAGAGAGTCAATCAGATTTTGAGGATATGCTGAGACCTTGTGCACTAGATTATGGATCTAGTTGGGACGATAACTTGCCGTATGCGGAGTTTTCTTATAACAATAGTTACCAAACCAGTTTGAAGATGGCACCTTTCAAAGCTTTATACGGAAGGAGGTGCAGGACACCGTTGTCATGGGACGAAGTTGGAGACCATCAATTCTTTGGACCAGATTTGATTAAGGAGTCTGAACGGAAAGTTAAGTTGATTCGCGATAGGATCAAGGTAGCCCAGTCCAGGCAGAAGAGCTACACATATTCTAAACGCAAGGAGACAGTTTACGAAACCGGAGACAGAGTTTATCTCCGAGTATCCCCACTTCGAGGAGTTAAGCGCTTTGGAGTTAAGGGAAAGTTAGCACCGAGTTTCGTTGGACCGTATAAGATCTTGCAACGTATGGGAGAAGTCTCTTATAAGTTGGAATTACCAGAGGGACTATCAGGAGTTCATGATGTATTCATGTTTCTCAGCTGAAGAAATGTCACGCCGAGATGGCGGAAGTACCGCTACGAGATACCATGCCACTCGAAGCGATTCAGTTGAAGGACGACTTAACGTATGAGGAGAACTAGTCAAGATTCTCGATTATGCCAGCAGAGTTACCCGCAGCAAGGTTATCAAGTTTTGCAAAGTTCAGTGGAACCACCACTCATAGGATGAAGCCACATGGGAGAGAGAAGAAGATTTGCTCAAGGACCACCCTCACCTATTTTCTAGCCAACCCGAATCTCGAGGGCGAGCTTCATCTTAACGGGAGTAGGTTTGTAACATCCCAAATTTTCAATTTGGAATGTTATACATTAGATCATCATGCATGTCATATTTTCTTGCATTTTGCCCGATCCTAGAAATTTCACGCAACTCAAGGACCCTCGGAGAGAGTTGGAGATTTCGTTATTTTCATATTTGAGATTTCTCAAATTTTGAAAAGAGGATCATTTGATTTATTTTATTTTATCTTCAATTATTTTTCCGGTGTCAAAATATATGAGAGAGGGAATAATATGACTTTCCCAAATTTAGGAAAAATGAAGATTTAATGAATAAATCAAATTTTGGTTTTGCCGGAGTTTTGTTTGCTTTTTATTTGGATAGGGAAAAATGCGCGTTTTCAAAAAATTGCATTCTAGGTCCGGAGTAAAGTTCATTTTGTTCGGCTCATTTTTAGGAGTCGGGGAAAATTTACTTTAGAATTTTTGGAGTTCGTTTAGATAGTTTTTCTATTGTCTTTCTGCGCGCGAAACCGAAAAAAAAGAAAGAGCCAGGCCAGCCGGTCCAAAGGCCCAGCCAGCCGGCCGCCTCCCCAGCCACGCACGCGCCAGGCGCCAGGCGAGGCAGCCAGCGCCCCAGGCCGACGCCTCTCGCTCGAGCCGAGTCCCAGCGGGACTCTGGCCACCGTAGCCCCCCCTTTTCCTTGTTTTGTTTTCCTACTCTATTTCTTGTCCCCTACCCCAAGAAACCCCCTCCCCTCACCTATATAAATACCCCCACACCCCTCCCCCTCCAAAACATCAA
>NC_041386.1:336041410-336116509 GCF_002162155.2 Triticum dicoccoides
CAAATCAAAACCCCAAGCCCCTCTCCTCCTAAGCCACAGCAAGCAGCAGCGCGCAGCCCCAAGCCGCCGCCTTAGCCGCGCCGCCGCCGCCATAGCCGCCCCACCCCAAGCTCCTCACCCGCCGCCGCCGCCCTTAGCCGCCGCCGCCCGGAGCCCACCTCCCGAGGTAGCCGCGCCGCGTCTCTCCTTTTCCCTCGATTCGGATTTTCTTATAAACCATTCCGATTCTTTTCTTCTCTTCCGATTCGTTTTCTTTCCGGTTCTTTTCTAAACCGTTCCAGTTTCTAGGTCGGTTTTCCGTTTTTTGTTTCGGTTTTCTTCCAAAACCCTAGATCGGTTTTCGTTCTTCTTTCGGACCGTTCGTCTCAACGAACGTGATCACCGATTGTTTCCCGGTTAACGAACGTCCGTTCGTTTAACCGTCCGTCTCTTTCTTTTCGTCGGATTTATTCCGTGATCGTGATTTCAGATCCGATCTTCGTTCTAGTCTTTCTTCTCGCTCGTTTATCGGAATCAGGTGATTCAAGTGCCTAGAGTTTCGTTTCGAAACCGCCGTTCCGTCTAATCAACTTAAACAAGTTTTTTCCCCGGTAAAATTTGACCTAGTTTCAACTTGCTAGAACCAAGTTGTTTTCTTCTGCCTTTTGTTTTCCGTTTCTTTGTTCGGTTCGTTCTTTCTTTGCAACCGGAGTTCTTAAGTTGAATTTCCTGGTTCGTTCTCTTGTTCGAGTTTTACCTGTGCATTAGATGAGTACTTATTGTATGCTTGTTGTTTGTCTGTGATAGATCACCCGGATTGCGCCGCTTGTTACTTCGAAACCCTAGGTCTCGCGGATCATCACCAAGGCAAGTAACACTTTGATCATACCTTTTTCTACAACCCATGTTTTATTGCATTAGGTCAATCCTCTCACATTGCATGATTAGGACCTAATTAAACTGTGGGATGGGAAGTAGATGAGGTAGTGCCTATCACCTGTATTATTATGAAACCTTTGGGAGTTACTTCTACGTTTGCTTATTATGCCATGCTATGCTAGTAGACGTAGATTGGGTGAGTGATATCCATGACAGATGTGAGTATTATTAATTTTAATGGTTTATCTAAGGTGGCAACTTAAACACACATCTGGGTGGATTGAGGCACCTGATGTCTATCAGGACTTGCCTGTTTTTTTTGGTCCGCCACCCAGGCTCAAAGGGATCATAAGATCTTTCATGCTAGAAACTTCCGTGTGCAGCCACATGCTACTATGGGCTCTGGCATAGTTGACTAAGTTGTGCGAACTCTTACGGGGTGGACTAGCAGATGTAGGGGTTGTAGGTGGTAGGTCTACCCCACATGTAAGGTGCTAGTGCTTCTGAAAGACTATGTCTCGGTCATCCGTTTCTCAAACACCATGTAGTGCGAGAAAACAAACGGAGGCGATTGAGTCATGTGGGGAAAAGTGCGCAAACCTCTGCAGAGTGTACAAACTAATCATGATTAGCCGTGTCCCCGGTTATGGACAACTTGAGTATCTAGTACTTGAATATCATGTGAATCTCAACATGTTACTTCTAATTAATGTTGTTGGGTTTTAATTGTTCACTTAATTGGGATCGGAATGATGTCAACCATTCTCGATGTTTAACAACCACCATGATAGTTAAACAAATTTATTCCTTTGCAGTAGGGAAAAACTGGCTTTACGCAAAATTGTAACCATAGAGCTTTCCACCAGCCATATATGCATATAGTATAGTTGTTTTCATTCCATTACTCTCTATGTGTTACATTGCCAGCATATTCCATGTGCTGACCCATTTTCGGGCTGCAACTTCTCATGTTGTAGACTTTTCAGACGACGAGTAAGGTGCTTTTAGGTCGTGGCCCTATACTCAGTGATGCCGTTGGAGTTGATGGACCCATTTATCTTCCAAGTCTTCCGTTGTTATCGTCACTAGATGGCCTTAAGCCATATTTATTGTAATAAGTTCTCTTTGAGACAACGATGTAATAAGTGTGTGATTGCCACTCTACTATAAATCCTTCGATGTACTGTGTGGTGTCAGCATTACTGATCCAGGGATGACACCTGAGCACAAAGCACTTGATCCATTCGGGTCGGGTCGCTACAATACTTGAGCGTTTCATCATCGGTATGAATGATAAACTCATGAGGGCGAAGATAGTGTTCCCATTCATGCAAAACGCGGACTAAAGCATATAGCTCTTTGTCATAGATGGGGTAATTGAGTTGCGCGCCGGAGAGTTTCTCACTAAAGTAAGCTATGGGGCGCTTCTCTTGCGTTAACACACCTCCTATGCCATTACCACTAGCATCACAATGAATCTCAAAGGGTTTGTCAAAGTTGGGTAATTCAAGCACGGGAGCATGAGTAAGTAAATTCTTAAACTCATTGAAAGCGGTATCTTGGGATGGTCCCCAAGCAAAAGGCGCATTCTTCTTGCTCAAAGCAAGAAAAGGCGAAGCAATGGTGCTAAAATCTTTCGCAAAGCGACGATAGAAACCCGCAAGGCTAAGAAAGCTATGCACTTGTTGCAAATTGGTTGGTTATGGCCATGTCTTAATAGCATTGATCTTGGACTCATCAACATGAACACCCTTAGAAGAAACAACAAAACCCAAGAAAACAAGCTTGCCAATGCCAAAAAGGCATTTCACCATATTAGCATAGAGATGCTCTTTTCAAAGAGTTTGCAAAACGGTCCGGACATGGGTGACATGCTCTTTGAGAGACTTGCTAAAAACAAGGATATCATCGAAGTAGACGACAACAAACACACCAATGTAAGGGCGAAGGACATGATTCATAAGATGCATAAAAGTACTCGGTGCTTCCTATAGACCCATAGGCATGACCAACCACTCGTACAAGCCAAACTTGGTTCTGAAAGTGGTTTTCCATTCATCACCCTCTTGTATGCGAATTTGATAGTAAGCACTCTTAAGATCAATTTTGGAAAATATAGTGGCACCACTAAGTTCATCAAGCATATCGTCAAGGCGAGGAATGGGATACCTGTAACGAATGGTGATAGCATTGATAGGTCTACAATCGGAGCACATGCGAAAGCTACCGTCTCGTTTTGGCATAAGAATGACCGGGATGGCACAAGGGCTCAAACTTTCACGCACATGCCCATGGTCTATGAGATGCTTTACTTGCCTTTGTATTTCTTTGGTTTCTTTGGGGTTGACGTGGTAGGGAGCTTTGTTCGGAAGCGGTGCTCTGGGGATGAGGTCAATGCGGTGCTCAGTGCCTCGTGGGGGAGGTAGTCTCGGAGGTAGCTCGTCAGGGAAAACATCGTGAAATTCCTGCAAAAGAGAAGACAACACTAGAGGAAGGGTGTGAGAAGTGTTAGTTTGTGGTGCATTGTCCTTACACGCGAGGATGTAGTGTAGGACACTAGATGGGTTCTCACACACTCCTCTGATCTCACTTTTGGTGGAAAATAGGACTAAGTTCTTCTTTTAGCTCATCATGGAGGTGTTCGATTTGGGCTTGTAGCTCTCGCTCTCTTTTTGGTGGCTCGCTTTCTCACTATTATCTCCATGATGGGTGGCTTGCTCATCGGCGATCACTTGGCTTGCCAACATTGGACGAAGGACGTACTCCTTGCCCTTCATCTTGAAGATGTAGTGGTTCGTTCGGCCATTGTGGATGACTCCTCTATCAAATTGCCATGAGCGTCCAAGGAGAAGGTGGCAAACGGTCATTGGAACGACGATCTAAGGTGTCTTCGTAGGCACCAATTTTGAAGGATACTTGTACTCGATGCTCGACTTGGATAGTGCCAGAGACACTAAGCCATTGCACTTTGTATGGATGTGGGTGCTTCGTCTTGGGCAATTGGAGCTTGGAGAGAAGTTCTTCACTTGAGAGATTATGACAACTCCCTCCATCGATGATGACCTTGACGGATTGTCCATTGATGCCGGCCTTGGTGTGGAATATGTGGCATCTTTGGTCTTCTTCTTGGTGATGTTGGAGAGTCAAGACTTTGGAGACAACAAGAGCAGTAGTTGAATCCTCATCGCAAAAGACTTGTTCCTCTTCATCGTTCACTTACCGGTGCATGGCGACTTGCTAAAGAGCATCCATTTATCCTTCACTCATCGAGTCGTAGGTACCATCGTTGTTGAGGATCATGGTCCGCTTGTTGGTGCACTCATAGGACTTGTGGCCTCGGCCTCCGCATGTGAGACATTTGAAGGAACTCATCTTGACGGTCTCATCGGTGGGGGTTGTGGATGATGAAGCTCTTGGCTTGAAGTTGCCCGTAGTAGGAGGATGACTTGAAGTTGATGAAGCTTTCTTGAAACTTGACTTGTCGATGTTGCTTGTAGAAGGCTTGGTATACGGTGTTGGAGTCGTTGAAGCTTGTGTGTTGGAGAAGCCGTATGACTTGGATGAGAACTTGGCATACTTGTAATCATCTTGCACTTGGCGCTCCGCTTTGGTAGCTTGATGCACTAGCTCGATGAGGTTCGAGTATGGTTGGAAGTCGGTGATATTCTTGATAGGATGGTTGAGTCCATTCAAGAAACGTGCCATAGTTTGCTCATCATCTTCCGTGACATTGGCTCTTATGATGGCAATCTCCATCTCCTTATAGTACTTCTCCACGCTCTTGGTTACTTGCTTGAGTAGTTGAAGTTTCTTGAAGAGGTCGCGGTGTAGTAGGTAGGCACAAAGCCTGCTCTCATGACATCCATCATTTATGCCCAAGTAGTGATGGGTGGTTCACCTCTTGCCTCTCGGTGCTCGATGACTTGTTCCCACCAAATGAGGACATAGTTTTGGAACTCAAGGGATGCCATCGCGGTCTTCTTCTCTTCTTCATAGTTGTGCAAATGAAAGATTTTCTCGACCTTCAATGCCCATGATAGGTACTCTTCGGGATCGTTGCTTCCGCTGAACTTGGGCATGGTGAACTTGATCTTTTCCGTAGCATTGCTCTTCATTATGTTGGGGTCGAGGATGATGACGTCCATGTTGTTGATGATTGTCAAGCTTGTGTCGCTCTTGGTGAGGAGGGTTGTCAACCTCATGTTGCTCTTGTCGTGGAGGATTTCCATTGTCATCATGCTCTTGATGAACTTGATGTTCTTGGCGAGCTTGTGGAGGAGCTTGTCGATCTTGAGGAGGAACTTGAGGAACTTGACGATGCATGCGATCTTGAAATATTCGTTCATGAATTTCTTCGCAAAGTGCTTCTTCTTGTTCACGAGCTTGTCGGCCTCAGTTGGCTACGGCTCGACTTGAATCTTGGAGGGCTTGTTGCGCCTCAAGTGCTTGAGCTTCACGGAGTTGTTGTTCTTGGCGTTGTGCCTCGGCATCTTGTGCAACTTGGTGTAGACGCGCTCGCTCTTCCTCTTCATGTTGGCGTTGTCGTTGCCGTTCTCGTGCTAGCGTAAAAGCCTCTTCGGTTTGACATCGTCGGTGCTCTTGAGAGTCGGAGTCGCGTAGAGGATTGAGGCTTGCTTGACGATCATTATGCGCGGCACAGCGTATAGTGTTTGATGTCGGTGTACTTGAGCCGGAGAGGGTGAAGTCGGAGTGGCGGCTTGAACGGCTCCTTCTTGAAGTGGAAGACGAGCGGTTGAGCAACAAAGCGTGAATCTCGTCCATCCTTGCGTCATTCTCTTGCGTGTGATCGTCGAGCTTGTGGTCTAAGTAGTCCCTTGTACGTTGCTCGGAGAGTCTCAAGTCGGTGGCGAGGTTGTCGATGCGTTCACTCATTGCTTGTTGCTCTTGATGCAAAGCACGTTGTGCACCAAAGAGGTGACTCTTGGTGGCGTAGGAGTTCATGTCGTCGTCATGCTCAATGAAGAGTCGGTTGGTAGAGGTACTTGGCATATCCATCATTCCAAGATACACAATGTGAATGGTAGAAAGAGAAGAACGAATACCAAATGTACCTTGACCGAAGTTGAAAGTGGATCGATGATCACTCCAATGTAGGACAAGGAAATAGCACAATACTAGCTCTTGTCGGTTTCTCACACCTACACAAGTAAAAGCTTATGGTGGAGCTTGGTTAGGATGGTGGCACAAAATTTGATGCAATTGTTAGTGAGCCTCAATAATATTGGTAAAAATTCACAAGATTGCAATGCAACAAGTAGACCATGCAATATAAGGTACAAGGAAACACACACGCAAAAAGATAAGTGGGATCGTGCAACCAAGGATGAGCCAAAATGTGGAATCCACAAAAATGCTCTTGTTGCACAACACTAGAGAGACGCTAGCAGGATTGCACAATAGGCGGATACAAAGAACTTGTGCACAACCTACTTAGCAAAAATGCAACGGCTCCTATCCCAAGTATGCTCTATGCAAGGTGTTTCTATGCGATGATCCAAGATGATCGAGTATTACAATCTTAATGTTGTATGATGCTATGGTTCTTGCTTAAAAGCTCTTTGATTATCTTTCCCTTTTGCTTAAAAGCTTGTTTGGCTCTTTGATGTTTGAGGTCTTTTCTCATGCAATGCTTGACGAACCAAGATAGCAATTGTGTATGCGATGACAACTTTGTGACACAAGAGATGATACCAATATATGCAACAATGATGTATGTATGCTATGGGAAGTATGATCACTAATGTGCACAAGTCTCGTTGCCGGCATCAATGGCTAGTCTCGATGGGTAAGAAACGCAAAGGTGTAAGGCTATAATGGCTATCAATGTAATGGCAAGAATGATGTATCACTATACCAAGACAAGGTTACCGTTTTTGCGGACGGAATGGTGTCAAAATGGTGGCACGAATACCAAGATGTAGTCGAGGTGGTCGTT
The DNA here is from genome assembly GCF_002162155.2 of Triticum dicoccoides. Classification (NCBI taxonomy): domain Eukaryota; kingdom Viridiplantae; phylum Streptophyta; class Magnoliopsida; order Poales; family Poaceae; genus Triticum; species Triticum dicoccoides. The sequence goes on from NC_041386.1 coordinate 336,048,225, forward strand.
GTTGATGACGCGCCCGTGGCAAAGATGAGCGGCGGTGATGTTGATGTCGAACCGTACCTAGATATCTGAAACACAAAAGGATACGGAACCACAACTCAAATTCTCAAAGCTCGAAGTGGCAACACGTGTCGTAGTGCGAAACGAGTAAGCAATGGTGGTGGTATGCGGAAGTGGTGATGGGGTATAGGTGGTAGGAGTGCGTATGCGGCAAAGTGGGGCGGCGGTGGTGACTAAAACTGAAAAAATTCAGTTTCGTCAGTGTGGGTCGGACGTCCGGGCTGGGCCGGTCATCCGGTCGTCGGACGTCCGGTAAGGGTTGGACGTCCGGTGCCTGGGGGCCACTCGGGCACGGGAAGAACTGCTAGGGTTCGTGATGGAGATGTGGGAAATCGTCGAATCCGGAGGATTTTGTGGATGGAGAGGGTGGAGACAAGGGGGAAAAGCTAGATCCACTCAAAACAAAGCAAATCCACGGATCCAAACCAACAAAATTTCAACACACCAACAAATCACAAAAAAATTGGGGGGTATTTTTGTGGGGAATTTTTGAATTTGGGACAAATACAACAAAACTAGGCTAGCAACACAACGGACAGGCTCCGAAATCATGATCAACATGGCTCTATATACCAAGATGAAATAGGGTAGAACCCTAATCGGCCGATCTTTCACGAAAGGAGAGGATCCCGGGATGAACACGAAGAACACGAGGAGGGAAACGAGGGAAAATCACAAGGGGAACACAAGAGAACACTCAAACCAACAAGAATAAGTCACACATGTGCTAGATCCTCGAGTACATAAGAGAAGATACACGATCCACTGACAACTAAGGACGGTACAAGGGTAGCCGGTCTTCTTCGTGAGGAGGTCTTGATGTTCTTCTTCGTGAGGAGGTCTTGAATCCAAAGGGATATTCTGCGAAGAGGTCGCGGTCTCTCACGAGGAGTAGATCCGATGTGGATGAGCAATGATCTATCTCTCAAATGAGCTAAACCAATGCTAACCCTAGCTAGAAGGAATATGAGGTCTATATATAGTCTTAGTGTAAAAGGGGGCGAAAAGGGGGTACATGGGCCGCGACCCAACACATGGCAGCACACAGGTGTCGGACGTCCGGGAGTCACCGGTCGTCCGGAGGCTCGCGAGGGTCCGGACGTCCGGTGCCTATCGGACGTCCGTAGATTCGGCTCGGGTGGACTTCGGTCGGACGTCCGGTCGGGGTCGGACGTCCGGAGCCTGGAGGTCGTCGGTCGTCCGTAGCTCTTCAGAAATCCGTAGTTTTGGCTCGGGTATGGAAGTGTCGGTCGTCCGGAGAGAGCCGGACATCCGGAGCCTGGAGGTCGTCGGACGTCCGGGATTCGTTGATCGTCCGGAGCCTGGGGACTTCGAGCAGTTCTTCTTCTTGTCCCGTGAACTTGGCGTCCTCACCGTCTTGTCCGTTGAATGTAGTTGGTCTGTGGCCTTCCTCCAAGCACCTGATCACACATAGGGTTTCCGCTTGAGGTAGTAGCCAATTCTCATGCATGCTAAGTGGTAGTTCGGAGAGGAGTGAGTTCACCTTAGCTTCGAGAGCTCTTGCACGTGCTCATCTCATTGGTCCGCTAGTCACTCGGTGAGGTGATGGTAGGTCCATGGGGATGACCTTGGGATGCTCCACATCATAGTTATTGTGTATAACACGATGGGGACACAAATTGAGAATCCAAGTATATGGCACATCAGTAGCATGTTTATTCATGGGAAGCATATTGTGCACACAAGTACTAGAATCATGCAATGGATAGGATGAATCAAAATCTCCTAACATGTATGAGGAAACTATGCAGGTCTCCTCATGAGCAATAGCGGGAATATCATATGGAGAAAATGGACAACATCCAAAACAATGCATATCCGAAGCTAGGTAGTCATGGCATGTCATATGAGATAAATGATGCAAAGGGAGCATATTAATATCATCGCAAGAAAAAAAAATGCCAATAACCATGGGCTTGTCATCTATGCCATAAGTGCAAATTGGGTTTATTTTAATGGCATGTGCATAGGTACTATGAAGAGATTGCAAATATGACATATGATTGATCTCATGCATAGCATATGACAAGTCAAGAGGATTCTCAAACATGATGTGACCTAAAGAATTATCACAAGAAATCCCATGTAACATGGCATCACAACTAATAGACTCCACATGAGAATCATCATACTCATCGTAAATGGACAAGAAATCATCACATGAGGAAGTCGCACTAGCATGAATCATGGTACTAGGTGGATCAACATCATGCAAGCAATCAATGTCAAGAATGTCCACTAGTGGGACTAGAGCATCACCTTCACCTATGTTACCTTTTCCATTCCACTCAAGTGGTGTAGGTGAGGTGGGAAATTCCAAATGGTGGTCATCATCATCAACTTGACGGAACCATGTGGGGGTGCATCATATTACACCATGGCCATCGTCTTGTCCAAAGGAAGGACAAAGTCATCATGTGTCGGCGTGTCATCATATATGGGACCTAGAACCAAATGAGAAGACACACTAGAGGTAGAGGTCAAGTTGTTAGAAATGCAAATGGCCTCATGAGACCTATCGACTATCTCACTCTCTATATGTGGTGGTTCACTCACTCCCTCAAGGTAGGTCCACTCAAAGTCACATATGGTGGAGTCACTCATCTCACTCAAGTGGTGGGGGTTGTGGCTCTCCTCACATGGGAATTGTGGCAACACATCATATATGGGTCTCAATATGGTGGCAAAAGTCACTCAAGTCATCATACATCGCCGTGGTCGAAGAGAAAATCCCATGCTCAACCATCTTGTTATCGTCGCCGTGGATGAAGGCCGAAGATGGCACATCATCACTCTTGCCTCCTAAGATGGAAGCATCATACTTGCTCATCACCATGTCGCTCGCCTCCAAAGCATGTTCCTTGATTGACTCCATAGTCGTAGTCATCGCCGCACCGTCTTGAAAAAGAGTAGAAGTAGACTCAGCACCATCAATGCCACAAAGAAGGATGGCGGTGAAGTTGAACTTGGGAGCATCGTCTTGGAGCTCGTCAGGCCTGTACATCTTGGTGATACTATCCTCATGCTCGCTGTCATAGATCTTGGTCACCGTGAAGTGTGCTTGGGGTGGAGAAGCCTTGGCCTTCATGAGTTCTTGTTCCGCCTTGAGATCACCAATGTAGTTGTCGCCGAGGGACTTGTAGTTCTCGAGGAAGATAGTCTTGGAGATGTCATTGTTCAATCCCATCATGAAGTAGAACTTCATCGAAATGGGGTCGTCCATGCCGGCTCGTCGCAAGGCAATCTTCATATCCTTGAAGTCTCGTTGATGGACTTGGATCCTTGGGTGGTGTTCTCCAATTGGCATAGAAGTTGTTCCCTGTAGGTTGGAGGCACAAACTCTCGCCGCAAAGCTCTCTTCGTCTTGGGCCAACTCATGTCGTAGCTCTCCGAAGGTGTGTGAAGCCACCATGTGGACGCATAGTCATGGAAGTTCGTTGTGGCACGCTTCACTTGATCTTCGGGGGGGGGGGGGCTTGATGTAGCTTGAGGTAGTCGTCCATTAGGCGCTCCCACTCGAGATACTCCTCGAGTTCTTGAGTCCCATAGAAAGGAATCTTATGGTCGGTGTCGAGGTCGTAGTAGCTCGTGGAAGTCGCGGACTTGAGCTTGGGGAGATTCTCTTGAGCTTAGTCTTGAGGTGCTTGTTGGCGAAGATGTTGTATGTCCGTAAGCGAAGATGCATTGAATTCATGTGGCAAAGATGCCAAGGGAGATGGTGAAGTCGTTGAGTGGTTGTTGGTGTTGAGCTCTTGACCTTCACGTTCTTGTTGGTGATGGTGTCGATGCCGATGTGACCTTGTCGGAGATGGTAGCTCAGAAGCATGTGTACTTGAGCGTCTTCTCGAAGATGATGAAGATCTCTTGTAAGACTTGATGAGGGCTTTCATCTCATCCATTTGAGCTTGCATCTTGGCGTCAGTAGAGTTATTCGTGGCATCGAACTCGTCGTTGTTGTTGTAGATCGAAGGTGAAATGCCTTGCCTATCCATCACAAGTCTCGAGTACAGGTGAGTAGGAAATGAGATAAACAATACCAAGTTACCTTTTCCCAAAGTTGAGGATGTATCCCGTTTCACTCAATGTGAGATGAAAGAATAGTGGAATTGGTACCGGACTTGTTCACTCACACCTACAAACTAAAGGTTATGGAGTAGCTCGGTGAGGATAGTGGCACAAAAATTTAATGTGAAATGTTAGCAGGAGTCAATGATGTTGAAAGAGATTCACAAATTCGCAAGTGAAACAAGTAGACCAATAGCAATGAATGGCACACGGAAACACACACACGGATAGATAAATGGGCTCGTGCAACCAAGAAATGAGCTCAAACTGTGGAATCCACGGAAAATGCTCTTGTTGCACAACTCTAGAGAGACGCTAGCACGTTTGCTCAATAGGCGGATATGACACTTGTGCACAACCTATAAGGTGCAAAATGTATCAACTTTCTATCCTAAGTATGCTATGTATGATGTTCCGGTGGTATGATCCAAGATGATCGGATATGAAAATATTATATGTGACGAGGTATGATGCTATGGCTATTGCTTACAAGCTTCTTTGCTCTTTCTCTTTTTATTTGCTTAAAAGCTTATTCTTTTTTTCTATATGGCCACAATGTGAAATGCACAAACCTAGATAGCAATTGGGTATATACGGGAACAATCTTGTGACACAAGGGATGATATGATACCAATATGATATGGTATGTATGCAATGGATGGTGTAGATCACTAATGTGCACAAGTAATGTGGCCCGACAATAGTCAAATGGCTAGTCTCGATAGGTAAGTAACGCAAAATGGGCTAGGGGTTATCAATGCAATTGCAAGGGAATATACAATGGAGGGATACCACGATACCAAGATGACATGGAGGTTACCGTCCGTGGTGGTGATGAGTGGCCGTGATCTTGATGAGATACCAAGATGATGGAGACTCATCCCTAAGTAGCCGAAGCACCTTAGGAAACGAAAAACCGTGAACTCAAAATATCAAATGTCAAATGTCAAATGGTGGTAGCGGGAATGCGGTGGTGGTTGCGGAAGCTCAATGGGATTGCGGAAATACAATGATGGGTTTTGAGACGCAATGCAGAAGTGTAGGGTAAGGTGGTGGACTATACACGGTGTCGAAGTTGGAAGCACGGTCCCTAAGTATCTGAAACACCTTAGGAGACACAACTCATAACACAAACAAAATTGGGTTAAGTTGCGGTGGCAGAAGTGTATGGTTGGCAAGCCTTTGTAGAAGTTATGGTGGTGGTGGTGGTTGATGAAGAAGCAACCATCCCTAAGTAGCCTAAACACCTTAGGAGACTCAAATCACAACTCAAACAACCACTAATGCTAAGGGGAACAAAATTGGCTAGGTTGCGGAAGTCGGTGGTGGTTATGCGGATGATATGGTGGAAGCCCTAGGCAAAGATCCCAAGTTCCAAACATTTTATGGAGTCAAATGGTGATGGTAGTATTTTTGGGGGATGGTTGATGTCAAGAGCTTCAAAACGAGCTAAAGAACGTCAAAATCGGACTCCAGATGAATTAGTTATGGACAAAATGGTGAATGACCAAAGGCTGAAGTTACAGGGGCCGGACATCCAGGGCTCGGGCCGGATTTCCGGGACCTGATGTCCAGAACCGCGTGCAAAAATGCGCTCTAGGAGCTGGATGTCCGGCCCGACGATTCCAGATCTCGTTTGGGGCGGAAATTTTCGAATTGGGGCGGAAATTGATGATTCCAAGGACAAAATTGATAAGATTTCATGGATGAAAGGTGGGGAAACTTGGGGAGACGCTAGATTCACTCGAAACCGAGCAAATCCATGGATCAAAATCAACAAAACTTCATCAAACTAACAAATCACAAAAAAATTGGGGCTATTTTTGGTGGGGATTTTTGAAATTGGGGCGAAATCAACAAAATTATGCTAGAAAACAAAGAGGGGAGGCTCCAAAATCGTGATCAACCTGGCTCTGATACCAAGATGATGTAGGGTGGAACCCTACATGGCCGATATTTCACGAAAGGAGTGGATCCCAACTAAGAACACAGGGAACAACGGAGAGAAATCACAAGGGGAAACACTCAAGAACAAGTCCAATCACATATCCACTAGACAAGCAAACACACAAGATCCACAAAGTACATGAACAACAAAGGGAAAGATACAAGGTAAGATTCATCTCCATCAGGAGGTCTTGAAGGGGGCCACCCAAGAGGGGGTCTTGAATCCAAGGTGGATCTTCTCCGTAGAGGCCGCGGTCTTTCTCGTGGAGTAGATCCGTATGGATGAGCAAAGCTCTATCTCTAAATGAGCTAATCCTTTGCTAACTGATGAACCACAAGTATAGGGGGTCTATCGTAGTCCTTACGATAAGTAAGAGTGTCGAACCCAACGAGGAGCAGAAGGAAATGATAAGCGGTTTTCAGCAAGGTATTCTCTGCAAGCACTGAAATTGTAGGTGACAGATAGTTTTGTGATAAGATAATTTTTAACGAGCAATAAGTAACAAAAGTAAATAAAGTGCAGCAAGGTGGCCCAATCCTTTTTGTAGCAAAGGACAAGCCTGGACAAATTCTTATATAATGTAAAGCGCTTCCAAGGACACATGGGAATATTGTCAAGCTAGGTTTCATCACGATCATATGATTCACGTTCGGTACTTTGATAATTTGGTATGTGGGTGGACCGGTGCTTGGGTACTGCCCGTACTTGGACAAGCATCCCACTTATGATTAACCTCCATTGCAAGCATCCGCCACTACAACAAAAGTATTGAGGCAAACCTAACCATAGCATGAAACATATGGATCCAAATCAACCCCTTACGAAGCAACACATAAACTAGAGTTTAAGCTTCTGTCACTCTAGCAACCCATCATCTACTTATTACTTCCCAATGCCTTCCTCTAGGTCCAAATAATGGTGAAGTGTCATGTAGTCGACGTTCACATAACACCACTAGAGGAGAGACAACATACATCTCATCAAAATATCGAACAAATACCAAATTCACATGACTACTAATAGCAAGACTTCTCCCACGTCCTCAGGAACAAACGTAACTACTCACAAAGCATATTCATTAATATGCATATAGGATCTGAACATATGATCTTCCAGCAAATAAACCAACTAGCATCAACTACAAGGAGTAATTAACACTACTAGCAACCCACATGTACCAATCCCGGACTTGGAGGCAAGAATTGGATACAAGAGATGAACTAGGGTTTGAGAGGAGATGGTGTTGGTGAAGATGTTGATAGAGATTGAACCCCTCCCGATGAGAGGATCGTTGGTGATGACGATGGCGATGATTTCCCCCTCCCAGAGGGAAGTTTCCCCGGCAGAATAGCTCCGCCGGAGCCCTAGATTGATTCCGCCAAGGTTCCGCCTCGTGGCGGCGGAGTCTCGTCCCGAAAGCTGCCTTATGATTTTTTTTCCTCATTGAAAAACTCCATACTGCAGAAGATAGGCATCGGAAGGCCACCAGGGGCCCACGAGGTAGTGGGCACGCCCAGGGGGTAGGGCGCGCTCCCACCCTCGTGGGCAAGGTGTGGCCCCCCTGGTGAACTTCTTGCGCTCAGTATTTTTTATATATTCTGAAAATAACTTCCGTGAAGTTTCAGGACTTTTGGAGCTATGCAGAATAGGTCTCTAATATTTGCTCCTTTTCCAGCCCAGAATCCCAAATGCCGGCATTCTCCCTCTTTATGTAATCCTTGTAAAATAAGAGAGAATAGGCATACATATTGTGACATAATGTGTAATAACAGCCCATAATGCAATAAATATCGATATAAAAGCATGATGCAAAATGGACGTATCAACTCCCCCAAGCTTAGACCTCGGTTGTCCTCAAGCGAAAGCCGAAATCGAAAAATATGTCCACATGTTTAGAGATAGAGGTGTCGATAAAAATAAAATATGGGCATGAGGGCATCATGATCATTCTAAGAACAACAACTTGTATAATTCTTGTCATATGATCTCTTATGCTAGAGTAATAATTCGATCACAATTTCAAGTATGAATCATAAACTTCATTGAAAACTAACAAACTATAATCTCAGTCATTGGAGAAATTGTAATTTATCATAACATAGGAAAGAGTCAATATAAGAGCTTTTCAGCAAGTCCACATACTCAAATATCATATAGTCTTTCACAATTGCTAATACTCACGCAATACGTATGGGTATGGAGTTTTAGTCGGACACAGAGAAAGATAGGGGCTTATAGTTTTGCCTCCCAACGTTTTACCTCAAGGGTAATGTCAACAATAATAGTTCATGAAAACTCACATCCAATTAGCCATATATACCAAGATCTTTCCAACATGTTGTACTTGCCAAACGATAAATGTAAAAAGGAAGGGTGAACATCACCATGACTCTTATGTAAGGTAGGAGATAAAAGTAAAAGATAGGCCCTTCGCAGAGGGAAGCAGAGGTTGTCATGCGCTTTTATGGTTGGATGCACAAAATCTTAATGCGAAAGAACGTCACTTTATATTGCCACTTGTGATATGCTTTATTATGAAGTCCGTCGCTTTTATTTCTTCCATATCACACGTCGTATAAAGCTTATTTTCTCCCACACTAATAATTCATACATATTTAGATAGCAATTTTTATTGCTTTCACCAATGACAACTTACTTGGGGGATCTTACTCAATGCATAGGTAGGTATGGTGGACTCTCATGGCAAAACTGGTTTAAGGGTGTTTGGAAGCACAAGTAGTATCTCTACTTGGTGCGATGAATTTGGCTAGCATTAGGGGAAAGGCAAGCTCAATCGTGTTGGATGATCCAAGACAATATAATTTATCTCAGATGCAATAAAACATAACCCGTTATGTTGTCTTCCTTGTCTAGTGTCAACTCTTTAGCATGTCATATTTTAATGAGTGCTCACAATCATAAAAGATGTCCAAGATAGTATATTTATATGTGAAGACCTCTCTTTCTTTATTACTTCCTATTAATTGCAACGATGACCAAAACTATGTTTGTCAACTCTCAACAACTTTATTCATCATACTCTTTCTATGTGAGCTCATTACTCTCCATAAGATCCATATGATCTCTTTTATTCTTTTTATTCTTTCTCTTTTCTTTTATTCACTCAAGATCATGGAAAAATAATCAAGCCCTTGACTCAACACTAATCTTTATTATATAGCTCATGGACTCTATTACATGGAAGGATCATAAAGCAAAACTCACAACTAGATCATACTAAAAATATTTTATTCTACTAGATCAAGATATTATAAAAAGGATCGAACTAAGAAAATGGTAAAGATAAAAGTGATGGTGATACGATACCGGGGCACTCCCCCAAGCTTGGCAGTTGCCAAGGGGAGTTCCCATACCCATGTGGTTATGTCTCCTTTGTTGGTGAAGAATATGGTGGTCATGATGGATAGTCGCACATCGAGCATAGGAGGTCTTCTAACTTGCGGATAATGCCTTTGAGTGCGATGATATGCTCCTTCAACAAAAAAAATTCACGTGTGAGATACTTATTTTGTATACGAGCTAACTCAATCATCTTTAAACCTTCGATCCCAGTTGGGGTAAGAACATTTTGATCAAGTTGAAGGATGTCTTCTGTTGCCGGAACTTGGTCCTCCGTGGTCTTCTTGATCCCTTCATCCTTGTTGATCTCCATGGGTTCTTCTCTCTTCAGCTCTATCTTCATTAGCCAAGCATCATTGCCCTCATTGTTGGAGGAGGAGGGAGACGACATGACGCTTGGCTTTGACAACCCTGGCAGAAAATAGCTCGAAACAAGAACAAGAGATTTTTGCGTGATACAGGAGTCAAAACCTTTGGGAAGTTATATAATGAATTTTTACCGACCAAAATACGTGTCATGTAAGAAAACGGAGTCCGGAGAGCACACGAGGTGCCCACGAGGTAGGGGGCACGCCCAGGGGGGTAGGGCGAGCCCTCCACCCTCGTGGAGCCCTCGTGCCCTTCTCGGACTGCTTCTTATTTTTCTATTTTTCTGAATATTCCAAACGGAAGAAAATTGCCATTAGAACTGTTTTGGAGTCGGTTTACTTACCGTACCACATACCTATTCCTTTTCGGAGTCTGAAACATTCCGGAAAGTGTCCCTTATGTATTCCTCCAGGGTTACGGTTTCAATAACATTGGTTTCAACATTTATAGGATTACGTGAGATATAATGTTTAATTCTTTGACCGTTCACCACCTTCGTATTTGTGCCTTCGAAGTTGTTGATTTTTATGGCACCGGAACGATAGACCTCCTCGATAACGTAAGGACCTTCCCATTTAGAGAGAAGTTTTCCTGCAAAAAATCTTAAACGAGAGTTGTATAACAATACATAATCACCTACATTAAACTCACTCTTTTGTATCCTTTTGTCGTGCCATCTTTTAACTTTTTCTTTAAATAATTTGGCATTCTCATAGGCTTGGGTTATCCATTCATCAAGTGAGCTAATGTCAAATAACCTCTTCTGACCGGCAAGTTTGAAATCATAAGTGAGCTCTTTAATAGCCCAATAAGCCTTATGTTCTAGTTCGAGAGGTAAGTGACATGCTTTTCCATAAACCATTTTATACGGAGACATACCCATGGGATTTATATATGCAGTTCTATAGGCCCATAATGCATCATCAAGTTTCTTGGACCAATTCTTTCTAGATCTATTAACAGTCTTTTGCAAAATTAATTTGAGTTCTCTATTGCTCAATTCTACTTGACCATTAGACTGTGGGTGATAAGGAGATGCAATTCTATGATTAACATCATATTTAGCGAGCATTTTACGAAAAGCACCATGAATAAAATGTGAACCACCATCAGTCATTAAATATCTAGGGACTCCAAACCTTGGAAAAATAACTTCTTTAAGCATCTTAATAGAGGTGTTACGATCAGCACTACTAGTTGGAATAGCTTCTACCCACTTAGTAACGTAATCAACATCAACTAAAATATGTGTATATCCATTAGAGGCAGGGAAAGGTCCGATATAATCAAAGCCCCAAACATCGAATGGTTCAATAACAAGTGAATAATTCATAGGCATTTCTTGACGTCTACTAATATTACTAATTCTTTGACATTCATCACAAGATACAACAAACTTACGGGCATCCTTGAAGAGAGTAGGCCAATAAAAACCGGATTGCAATACCTTATGTGTAGTTCTATATCCAGCATGGTGTCCTCCATAAGCTTCAGAGTGACACTTGTGTAGGATTTGTTCCTGTTCATGCTCAGGTACACAACGTCCAATAACACCATCTACTCCTTCTTTACAAAGATGTGGGTCATCCCAAAAGTAATGTCTCAAATCATAGAAGCACTTTTTCTTTTGCTGGTATGTGAAACTAGGTGGTATGAATTTAGCAACAATATAATTAGCATAATCAGCATATCATGGAGCAGTATGAGAAGCATTTATGACATTTAATTGTTCATTAGGAAAGCTATCATCAATAGGTAGTGGGTCATCAAGAACATTCTCTAGCTTAGACAAGTTGTCTGCAACGGGGTTCTCAGCTCCCTTTCTATCAATAATATGCAAATCAAATTCTTGTAGCAAGAGAACCCATCTAATAAGTCTAGGTTTAGCATCTTTCTTTTCCACAAGATATTTAATAGCAGCATGATCCGTGTGAATAGTTACTTTAGAATCAACAATATAAGGTCTGAACTTATCACAAGCAAATACAACTGCTAATAATTCTTTTTTCAGTAGTAGCACAATTTCTCTGAGTATTATCTAGAGTTTTACTAGCATATTGAATGATGTTTAATTTCTTATCAACTCTTTGCCCTAGAACAGCACCTACAGCATAATCACTAGCATCACACATAATTTCAAAGGGTAAATTCCAATCAGGTGGCTGAACAATAGGTGCAGAGATCAATGCTTTCTTAAGTATTTCAAATGCTTCTACGCAATCATCATAAAAAACAAAAGGTGTATCTTTTTGTAATAAATTAGTCAGAGGCCGAGAAATTTTTGAGAAGTCCTTAATGAACCTCCTATAAAAACTGGCATGACCAAGGAAACTTCTTATACCTTTGATTTCCATGGGACATGACATCTTTTCAATAGCATCAACCTTAGCTTTATCAACTTCAATACCTCTTTCAGAAACTGTATGCCCCAAGATAATACCTTCATTAACCATAAAGTGGCACTTCTCCCAATTCAAGACAAGGTTAGTTTCTTCGCATCTCTGCAAAACTCGATCAAGGTTGCTTAAGCAATCATCAAAAGAGGATCCATAGACGGAGAAATCATCCATGTAAACCTCACAGATCTTTTCACAGAAGTTAGAGAATATAGCCATCATGCATCTTTGGAAGGTAGCAGGTGCATTACATAAACCAAAAGGCATACGTCTATAAGAAAAAGTACCAAACGGGCAAGTAAAAGTGGTCTTAGATTGATCATCAGCTGACACAGGTATTTGAGAGAAACCAGAATAACCATCTAGAATGCAAAAATGTGTATGTTTGGATAACCTTTCTAGCATTTGATCAATAAAAGGTAAGGGGTAATGATCTTTTTTAGTAGCCTTATTTAATTTGCGGAAATCAATTACCATCCTATAACCTGTAATAATTCTTTGAGGAATCAATTCATCTTTATCATTAGGAACGACGATAATACCTCCCTTTTTAGGGACACAATGGACATGACTTACCCACTGACTATCAGCAACGGGTTAAGTTATACCTGCCTCAAGGAGCTTTAGTATTTCCTTTCTTACCACTAGTTTCATCATAGGATTCAGCCGTCGTTGGTGATCACGAACTGGTTTGGCATCTTTCTCCAAATTTATTTTGTGTTGACATAGTGTGGGACTAATGCCCTTAAGGTCATCAAGAGTATATCCAATAGCAACACGGTGCTTCTTCGGAGTTTTCAATAACCTCTCTTCTTCATGCTCTGAAAGGTTAGCACTAATAATAGCAGGATATATCTTTTTCTCATCAAGATAAGCATATTTAAGAGTATCAGGTAACGGTCTGAGCTCAAACACGGGATAACCCTTGGGTGGACAAGGATCCCCTAGGATTTCAATAGGCAAATTGTGTTTCAGGATGGGTTCCTGTTTAAAGAATACTTCATCTATTTCCCTTCTTTCATTCATAAACATATCATTTTCATGGTCTACCAAATATTGTTCTAAAGGAGCACTAGGAGGTACGACAATAGAAGCAAAACCAATAATTTCATCTTTACTAGGCAATTCCTCTTCACGGTGTTGTCTACGAAATTTAGAGAAATTAAATTCATGAGACATATCACCTAAACCAATAGTAACAACATCCTTTTCGCAATCTATCTTAGCATTAACTGTGTTCAAGAAGGGTCTACCAAATAAAATGGGAAAAAGTTATCTTCTGGGGAACCAAGAACAAGAAAATCAGCAGGATATTTAGTTTTCCCACACAAGACTTCAACATCTCTAACAATTCCAGTTGGTGAAATAGTATCTCTATTGGCGAGTTTAATTGTGACATCAATATCTTCTATCTCAGCAGGTGCAATATCATGCATAATTTCTTTGTATAAGTCATGAGGTATAGCACTAGCACTGGCACCCATATCACATAAGCCATGATAACAATGATCTCCTATTTTAACAGAAATAACAGGCATGCCTACCAAAGATCTAGGTTTACCTTTAGCACAAAGTTTAGCAATTCTAGCAGTCTCATCACGGAAATGAATAACATGCCCATCAATATTATCAGACAAGAGATCTTTAAAAATAGCAATATTAGGTTCAACTTTAATTTGCTCAGGAGGTGTATAGGTTCTAATATTGCTTTTATGAACCACAGTTCAAGCTTTAGCATGATCTTTTATCCTAACAGGAAAAGGTGGTTTCTCAACATAAGCAGTAGGAACAATAGGATCATTATAAGTGACAGTCTTTTCTTCAACTTTAATAGGTGCAGCTACTTTTACTTCTATGGGAGGATGATATTTAAACCACTTCTCCCTAGGGAGATCAACATGAGTAGCAAAAGATTCATAGAAAGAAGCTACTATTTCAGAGTCAAGTCCATATTTAGTGCTAAATTTACGGAAAACATCGGTATCTATAAAAGATTTAAGACAGTCAAACTTAGGTGTCATACCTGACTCCTTACCTTCCTCGAGGTCCCAATCTTCAGAGTTGCGTTTAATTCTTTTCAATAAATCCCATTTTAATTCAATAGTCTTCATCATAAAAGAGCCAGCACAAGAAGTATCAAGCATGGTGCGATTGCTATCAGAAAGCCGAGCATATAAATTTTGAATAATTATTTCTCTTGGAAGCTCATGATTGGAGCATGAATATAACATTGATTTAAGCCTCCCCCAAGCTTGAGCGATGCTTTCTCCTTCGCAAGGCCAAAAATTATATATATAATTGCGATCACGATGAACAAGATGCATAGGATAAAACTTCTGATGAAATTCCAATTTCAATCATTTGTAGTTCCATGATCCCATATCATCACATATCCTATACCATGTCAATGCATCTCCCTTCAAAGATAAAGGGAACACCTTCTTCTTAATAATATCATATGGCACACCTACAAGCTTAAATAATCCACAAACTTCATCCACATATATTAGGTGCTCATCAGGATGCATTGTTCCATCTCCTGCAAAAGGATTAGCTAGCGGTTTTTCTATCATACCTGCAGGAATTTCAAAGTAGACATTTTCATTTTCATTTTTAGTAGGTTCAGTAGGTTGAGGAGAAACTCTTTGCTCTACTGGTCAAGGTGAACATACCCCGAACAAGCCCCTCGGAGGATTACTTTCCATAGTAACAAGTGACAGTAAATTTCAGCACACTATATAAATTTTTCCTTACCAAATTCCACCTACCAAAAGGCGCTTCACTCCCCGGCAACGGCGCCAGAAAAGAGTCTTGATGACCCACAAGTATAGTGGATCTATCGTAGTCCTTTCGATAAGTAAGAGTGTCGAACCCAACGAGGAGCAGAAGGAAATGATAAGCGGTTTTCAGCAAGGCATTCTCTGCAAGCACTGAAATCGTAGGTGACAGATAGTTTTGTGATAAGATAATTTGTAACGAGCAATAAGTAACAAAAGTAAATAAAGTGTAGCAAGGTGGCGCAAACCTTTTTGTAGCAAAGGACAAGCCTGGACAAATTCTTATATGATGTAAAGCGCTCCCGAGGACACATAGGAATATCGTCAAGCTTGGTTTCATCACGAACATATGATTCGCGTTTGGTACTTAGATAATTTGGTATGTGAGTGGACCGGTGCTTGGGTACTGCCCTTACTTGGACAAGCATCCCACTTATGATTAACCTCTATTGCAAGCATCCACAACTACAACAGAAGTATTAAGGCAAACCTAACCATAGCATGAAACATATGGATCCAAATCAGCTCCTTACGAAGCAACACATAAACTAGGCTTTAAGCTTGTGTCACTGTAGCAACCCATCATCTACTTATTACTTCCCAATGCCTTCCTCTAGGCCCAAATAATGGTGAAGTGTCATGTAGTCAACATTCACATAACACCACTAGAGGAGAGACAACATACATCTCATCAAAATATCGAACGAATACCAAATTCACATGACTACTAATAGCAAGACTTCTCCCACGTCCTCAGGAACAAATGTAACTACTCATAAAGCATATTCATGTTCATAATCAGAGGGGTATTAATATGCATATAGGATCTGAACATATGATCTTCCACCAAATAAACCAACTAGCATCAACTACAAGGAGTAATTAACACTACTAGCAACCCACAGGTACAAATCCCAGACTTGGAGGCAAGAATTGGATACAAGAGATGAACTAGGGTTTGAGAGGAGATGGTGCTGGTGAAGATGTTGATGGAGATTGACCCCCTCCCGATGAGAGGATCGTTGGTGATGATGATGGCGATGATTTCCCCCTCCCGGAGGGAAGTTTCCCCGACAGAACAGCTCCGCCGGAGCCCTAGATTGATTCCGCAAAGGTTCCGCCTCGTGGCGGCAGAGTCTCGTCCCGAAAGCTGGCTTATGATTTTTTTTCCTCATCGAAAGACTCCATATAGCATAAGATGGGCATCGGAGGGCCACCACGGGGCCCATGAGGTAGGGGGCGCGCGCCCAGGGGGGTAGGGCGCGCCCCCACCCTCGTGGGCAAGGTGTGGCCCCCCTCGTGAACTTCTTGTGCTCAATATTTTTTATATATTCTGAAAATGACTTCCATGAAGTTTCATGACTTTTGGAGCTGTGCAGAATAGGTCTCTAGTATTTGTTCCTTTTCCATCCTAGAATCCCAGCTGCCGGCATTCTCCCTCTTTATGTAAACCTTGTAAAATAAGAGAGAATAAGCATAAGTATTGTGACATAATGTGTACTAACAGCCCATAATGCAATAAATATCAATATAAAAGCATGATGCAAAATGGACGTATCACTAACCCTAACTAGGAGGAGGTGGAGGAGTATATATAGTCTAAGGCCACGAAGGGGTAAGTGAAGAGGGGATATATGGGCCTCTAGCCCGGTTGTGCACGCGCAGGTGCCGGATGTCCGGGGCTCGGGCCGGATGTCTGGGCTGAAGTGGCCAAACTTCTGGTGCGTTCTGTTGTCGATGTCGGATTTCCTGGGGAGAGACCAGATGTCCGGGAGTTGGGGGCGCCGGATTTCCGGGCACATGGGTCGGATGTCCGGCCACTGATGCTGTTGGCCATCTGTTGGGGCAGCTCGTGCGCGGCTGCCCAGGCGCCGAATGTCCGGCCTCTGCCCCGGATGTCCGGCTGCTGTAGCTGCCGCAGCTTCGCCTTTTTCCGTCGTCGCTTCCAGGCTTCCCTCACGGATGGTGTAGTTGTTCCTTGGCGCTTGCACTCCCCCTCGTCGTCCGTAGTGTTCCGACAATACCTATGCATGCACACGAGTGGAGTGTCAAGTAGTATACCATCCTCAAAGGGCTCAAGTGAGCACGTGTAAAGGAGATGATTCACCTTTGTGTATGTGAAGTAGATGTCGCACGTGTCACTCGCCAAACGGACTCTTGACTTGGTGATGTCCATAGGATGCTCCGCATCATCTGCACTGTATTTCGGTATGGCACATGGACCCGGTAGCATGATGTCCCACATGTCGGCGGACGGGACTAGAACATTTATGAAAGCGAGCGCTCCACTCTTACGACGGAGGAGTACACGACACAGTGGCCCCGTGAACTGTCACTTGTACTGTATAGTACTATAGTTTTGTTGTTTCGCATGATCCATCGATACAAACCCGATTAAACAAGAAAGTGTGGGATTTTTCCCGCGCGGTAGATGATATTGGCCATACATTTCAAAGGCAATTTGAATGTATGCAAACTGAATAATTAAGTAACAATATGATATCTAGTAAAACTAAAAACACATATGATTTATTGTGTTAGAGTGTAGTAGTAGTAGTGCTGTATTGCATAGTTGTTAGATGTAACATGCGAGAACGTGTAGAGATGTAGTTTTGGATGGCCTACAGAGAGAAAAGAGTAATACGGTCACCGAACTTCAGAATACGCTCATTACGGTCACTATATATGTTTTGCGGTGATTATACGGTCACTTGCTCACCATTCAGCATCGAATTGCACTCTGTTGACCGGCTAGATAGTCTACGTGGCACCATGTTGACTAGCTAAATTGACCATGTTCCTTGTGGGTCCCACATGTCAGTCCAGATAGGAAAAAGGACAGATAAACACAAATTTACCCAGGCGCGACAAGACTCCAACCCATACGCGGGAATCACCTGGTTGTGTATGTGTCTGTCGGGGCCTGATGTGTGTGCATGCACGTGTATGTTGAGCACTTGAGTGTGAGAGTGTGTGTTGTTCATGTGGTGTGTGCATGCATGTGTGCGTGTGTGCATGTGAATGTTGCGTGCGTGCGTGGCTGCGTGTGTACGTGTGAGTGTGGCGTGCGTGCGTGGCTGCATGTGTTCGTGTGAGTGTTGTGTGCATGCAGTTCGTGTGCATGCGTGCATGTGTTATAATCACCACACCAGCTCCTGTGTGTTAAAACAGACGGCTCAGCATACCAATACAAGGCCAACTTGTCCGTTGTGCCCGCGGCCATGACTTTGAACCACTGTCCAATATTTTTTTGTCGTTTGTTTTTATAACGCCCCGACACCGATGTGCCAGGTGTCTTCCAGTTATTCGCTGTTGTTGCCTTGTCTTTTCTTGCGTGTCATGCATCTCATATCATGTCATCATGTGCATTTCATTTGCATACGTGTTCGTCTCATGCATCCGAGCATTTTCCCCGTTGTCCGTTTTGTATTCCGGCGCTCCTATGTCCTCCGGTGTCCCTTTCTACTTCTTTTTGTGTGCAGGTGTTAAATGCTTTTGGATTGGACCGAGACTTGTCATGCGGCCTTGGGTTACTACCGGTAGACCGTCTGTCAAGTTTCGTATCATTTGGACTTCGTTTGATACTCCAATGGTTAACCGAGGAACCGAAAATGCCTCGTGTGTGTTGTAGACCAAAACCCCCTCCAAAGTGGCCCAAAACCCATCTAAACCCTCTCCATCATCTAGATCGTTCAATCACGATCGAAAGGCCGAAAACCGCACCTCATTTGGACTCTCCTAGCTCCCTCTACCTATATATATATGCCATCTCCCTCGAAATTTCGTGGATGAACCCTAAAATTCTTTCCCTCGTGCCGCCGGACAAAATTCCCCAACTGTCGGACATGTCCACCGCCTCAGCCACGTCACCGGACCAATCTCAGGGAGACACGTCATCAGCCGACGCGTCCGCGTCCAACCGGGGAGCGCCACCTGGCCTCCTGCGTCCTCCCCGCCGCCGCGGCCCACCGGGCCCAGGCGCGGCCCGCCGAGGCCCGCGCGCCGCCCGATTCTCCGCCGTGCGCCATTGTCCGCCCCGCCGCCAGGCGCGCCTCGCCGCCCGGTGCCCCGCCACCGCGCTGCGCCACCGCCGCCATGCACCTCCCGCCGGCGAGCTCGCCCCGCCTGCCTCGCCTTCGCCGCCAAAGCCCGTTCCGGCCGCCGCCATGTCGCCGGCAAGCATGTCGCACCGCCTGCTACCGCCTCTGCGTCGCCGCACGCCAACCGCCACCTCCGTGCCGCTGCCGCGCCGCTGCGCTTGCTCGTTGCTGGCCACCCACCCGCCAGAGTCCGCCCGGCAAACGGATTTGGGCGGGTGGATGAGATCCACCCGTCCCCCGACCCAAACACGCCCCGTCGTTCCCGGATCCCTCCGTCCCGGGTCTTCTCCGTCCAGCTTTTCGCGAGGTCTAATTTCTCCAAGTCCTAGTAACTTTAAGCATACTTCATCATGTCATAACTTCATCACTGTTGCTCCAATTCGTGAGTGTAGCATATCGAAATGTTCGCCTCGACGAGTACATCATTTCATCTCATTGCATCATTTTCATTTGAGCTCATCTTGATGCCCAAAATGCTGTTGGAAGAGGGCTATGTGATGATAGTTTCAGATCTGTTTCAGCAAATGCACTTTTGTCATTTCTGCCATGATTAATGTGTGCATGCTATGATCCTGAGTTCTACATGTGCTTTGTAGTATGCCATGTTATCTTTACAGGGGTGTATGCCATGTATTTTTGTGATCTTTGTGGTGATTAGCACAAGCATGCAAAGTAGCTTACTCAATGATGCTTATTTCAGGGACTTAGAATTTCACTAAGTCCTTGCCCTGTCATTATTTCTATGCCATATGTTCATATTGTTAACTAGTGATCCGTGCCTCTTTTGAGCATGATCAATAAGGATGTTTTGTAGATATTGTGGTGCTCTATCCATCCATGTCTGTGTTTGCAATTAGGGAGGAACCTAGCTTGAGTCAATCGAGCTCTACTTTTGCTATAAAATGTTCCTGGCAGATTGTTAACATGTTTAGCGATTTTGCCAAGCTTGTTGTAGTTGATCCATGCATGCTATGTTGTTGTTCTTGCCATGTCTAGCTTCTATGCCATGTCTACTTGCTGGGTGTATGCTTAGTTCGTCATGCAATGCCTCGTAGTGAGTGCATCGAGCTTGTAAACATGCCTACTTGATAACTGTTTTGCCATGCTCCAGTTTTTCACTAAGTCTGAATCTGTTTATGTTTTTGCTGTGTTCACATGCTTGCAATAGTATTTTCTGATCCCTTTTGGCTCATGGTCACTAAGGGACTTTTGTTGTATGATTTGAGTGGCTTCATGCCATGCCTTTCTTTGCCCTGTTATGTTCCTGTATCATGTAGTTATCGTGCTCTAAACTTTGCTTCCTGATGATAAATTCCTAACATGCTATAAATTTCACAGTCTGAAACCTGTTATCTTTTGCACTTTTGCCATGCTTGTTTGAACCTGCTATTGAGTGAATTAGCCGTAGCTCATTGTTCATCTTTTGTCAAGCATCATGAGTGGATCCCTGCCATGTATTTTGTTGTCATGTTGGAGTGTTGTAGCCTGTTGTTCTTGATGCATTTAGAAGGCTTCTTGTTGTTAATCACAGACCGGCTCCATATTTGTTTTGCTTGCCATTTCCAAACCGTGCATCCGATTCCGATGATCTTTATACCGATTTCAACCGAAATCACCTCACCTTTCCAGTGGCACTCTTGGTTTTCCAAGTTGAGGCCATGTTCAATCATTCCTTTCCAAATCTTGCATATGCTTGTTGGCACATTCGGGCGGTGTTGCTGGACTTGTTTTACCATTGTCGAGGATGTCTTGCAACCGGGATGCCGAGTCTGATCGGATTGTCTTGGGAGAAGGAATATCCTTCGTTGACCGTGAGAGCTTGTGATGGGCTAAGTTGGGACTCCCCTCAGGGATTTGAACTTTCGAAAGCCGTGCCAGCGGTTATAGGCAGATGGGAATTTGTTAATGTCCGGTTGTAGATAACCTGAAACTTAACTTATTTAAAATGCACCAACCGCGTGTGTAGCCGTGATGGTCTCTTCTCGGCGGAGTCTGGGGAGTGAACACGATGTTGGAGTAATGCTTGACGTAGGTTGTTCTAGGATCACTTCTTGATCATAGTTGTTCGACCATGCCTTTGCCTTCTCTTCTCGCTCTCTTTTGCGTATGATAGCCACCATACATGCTAGTCGCTTGCTGCAGCTCCAATTCATACCTTTCGCCTTACCTTTAAGCTTAAATAGTCTTGATCGCGAGGGTGTGAGATTGCTGAGTCCCCGTGACTCACAGATTCCTTGCAAAAACCAGATGCAGGGACCGATGATACCGCTCCAGATGATATGACCGAGCTCAAGTGGGATTTCGATGAAGACTCTCGTCGTTACTACGTGTCTTTCTCAGATGATCAGTAGTGGTGCCCGGTTGGGGCGATCGGGGACTTTATCGCATTTGGGGGTTGTTCTTCATTTTGGTTCCGTAGTCGGACCTTGAGTGTAATTGGATGAATGTAATGTTATTTATGTTATTTGTGTGACGTGGCGAGTGTAAGCCAACTATGTACCTTTCCCCTTTATTTATTTACATGGGTTGTTGTGAAGATTACCTCACTTGCAACATTGCTTTCAATGCGGTTATGCCTCTAAGTCGTACTTCGACACGTGGGAGATATAGCCGCATCGAGGGCATTACAAGTTGGTAATCAGAGCCTTCCCCGACCTTAGGAGCCCCCTGCTTGATCGAATCATTGGCGTTGTTTAGTCTAGAAAAATGTTTTGAGTCATTTAGGAGTTATATATATCGGAGAGTAGGACTTCTTTTTACTCCTCAGTCCCTTCGTCACTCTGGTGAGGCATCCTGACGTAGAGTTTTGACTCTTCTCTTCTAAAATTTCACTAATTTTTTTTAGGATCACGCGGGTATCTTGGAATCGTTCCGATGGTTTTGTGACCAGAACATTGTTCTTGGTGCCTCCCGACATTTAGGGGTTGTGGCAGTGTCCCGGGGAGTTGAGCTCCGAGGTGTTGTCGTCAGAATTTTATCGTTGCAATTCTGGAATACCTGAGTTTCTCCGACATCGAAAATCTCTTTTATGCAGTTGTTGGTGAGATAACCTCGACACCACCCAGTACTGGGGCGGGAGTTCGGGAGTATTGCCATAACTCGTATAATGGATGCTTTTCGAAGGTTGAGGTAAACGATTTACGAAGGTTTCTTGGTTATGTGTTGAAGGATGGATACAGCTGGATGTAGGATTTGCTAGTTTTGGGTGAGATATTATGCTTCCCCTGTATCCCCAACACCTGATTACGTAAACAGAAAGTTTCGGGAGATTATAAGTGGGAATTCAAGTAGCTCTTAGGACATCTTTTCCGACAGATGTATGATATGAAATTGGGGTTCGACGTCTAGTGGTCCGCCTATCCACGGTTGGTTTTACAGTGGTCTCGTTGTGTCTTAAAGAGTCCTTGGCTATGCCGACTAGGGGACGCTTCGTATGTCATGTGCACTGCCTTGTACATGATGGTGCTGTACGATCGAGCCCGTGTAGGCCCCACCACGAAAACTTTAGACGAAATCTCTATCATATGTTTGTTCCGCCTTAGTTTTCAAGCCAATCCTTTATTTTTGTTTTCAGTTGTGGTATTCGAGTTGCTTCGAAGTCAAATGTTGATTCCATACCTCTCCTAGACGGTGTTCTCATACTCCGATGTGAATACTAATCCTTCAAGATAATCGAGATTGTCATGTTAATTCCTTTTTTTTTCAACCGGTGTATTTCTTTTCAAGTGGGTCCGTTCATTTCAACATCAGCAAGATCAACTATCATTTCTTCTCAACGTTGTTTGTTTCATTCGTCCCAAGTTTCCTTTGTTTTTCCCGCCCACCCACCCCTTTTTCTTCGAGGACTCGGAATTCTTAATCAAGTATCATTTTATTCATATGAAGTTCTCTCCATTCTTTTCCTTCAATGTTCTTATCCGGTGATTCTCAGGAAGATGCTAACAGAGCTTCTATTTCATCATTTTTCGCTCTCTTTTATCCGATGAATTCAATTCAAGCTTTGCCAATTATATCCTTTCCTCGTTGCAAATACCTTCTCATGCCGGTGCACCTCATATTCAGTCATTTCTCGCTATTCAATTGTTCCGGAGTGCTCAAGATATCTCGAAGATTCGTGTTTCCACTCTACATTCGTTCAAGATCTTTCGAGGATGTTCTCTCATTCAAGCCTTTTAATTCTACTGGTGCTATCTCTCTTTTAAATCGTTCTATGATGTTTCTTTTGAGTGGGCCCTAACCCACAGGTCTTTTCCCAGGATCTTACCTGACTCTTCTATTTTCCCGGAGTTACTCCCAAATTCCTTTCGAAGTTTGATGTAAGAATGAGTTATCATCAGTCAAATGCCTTTCTCCAAGATCTGTCAAATTCTTATCATCGTTGGCTCAACCTCTTCGCTTTTGACTCTTCCGGAGTGTCTAAATAATTCATGGTGGCGTTTCTCATCATCGTTCTCGACATTTGAAGACCGAAGAAGAATTTTTCCTCCATATCTTATCCGTTCTCTCAAAGATTTGTGATTCTAGTTTGAGGCCATCCTCTCATAATTGTTTTTGATTGTGGGAATTCTTTTCATCCATCCGGAGCATTTCATGAGTTGTTTTCTCTTTTCCTTCCTCCGGAGCCCATCTTTTCAGAAGACTTATTCATTCTCAATCATCAGCTATCATTCTCCAAATCTTACCGGTGCTTTGTTCAAGTTTTCTCTAATCAATTCGGGATCTCTTCGTTCACTTGCATCTAAATTCTCTCAAGCATCTTCGCTCATTTTCCAATTCCTCCTGCGGATGTGTTCGTTTTCTTTGTTCATTTTCAATTCTTACGGTGGTTCGTTCAAGATTTCTCTTCCTTGTTTAGCATATCAATTCATTCGTTCTTTCCAATCCTACCGGTGGTTCGTGGAAGACCTTATCAAGTTATCGATATCTCCCTTAATCCTTTTCAACGAGAATAAGTATTATGCCAAATCCGTTTGCTCGTCATCAATTTAAATTGATGAAGGATAAGCATAATGTAATTCTTACTCTTGTTTCATCCAAGTGATTTAATTCCTTATTACAGAGGTTCATCAAATTCTTGTTTTTCTTTTGTTCATCTTTTCTCTCTCGGAGTTCCAACCTCTCGCAATTATTTCACCACTGAGATTCATCTAAATCGGTACAAGGATTCACCTTGTGTTTTCAACTTCTCTTTCCTTCCGTTTGATCATTCTTTTGTTTAACGGAGTTCTTCATGAAGGTTCTACATGAGGGTTCATCAAGGACTTAATCCATTCTCGAAATGTTCGTCAAGATTCTTTTCAGAGGAGTTCAAGCATTCTTCATCTTGCAATCCAGAGTGCAATTCCTTCTACCTTATCTTTTGAGGTGGTGTTATGTCATGGTTGATAATTTCCCTTCGTGTTTCATGATTCACAGGTTTTCAAGAGTGACATATTTAAATCCATCATTTTCTCTTTGCTCAAGTCATCTTTTCAACCCATCTATTTCTTCGAGCATGAGCTCTTCTCAATCCATCAATCTCTTCATTGGAGTTATCTTGGGTTATATTTCACCTAAAGCTTTCCCTATGGATTGTTGCTAGTTATGGTGCGTATAAATGACCCAAGTTTTTCATTTATCCTCCTGGTGAAATAAGTTTCTCGTCTCCTTGTTGATATAAATCCAATCTATCGTTTCCATTAGTGGCAGAATTTCACATCATAGTTTTGAGATGTTCTTCATAAGCCCACAACAAGCTTACTCTTTCGTTGTTGGTTTTCCAACAACTCCGTTCGACCCCTCTCCTAAGGATGCCTTTTCAAGCTCAATTGTTGTGTTAGAAGTGGCATTTTCTTCTCAATTCTTTTATTCCAATGATCTATCTTCTATTATTTTTCCTCCGGAGGCATTGTGATGTTGCTGTCTTCGTCCCATCAACTCATTTTTCCAAGTTCATATTCTTTTCCTTGCTTATCCCATTTAACCGGAGTGTCATGCCCTCTTTTCATGTTCTTCCCATTCTGTCAAGTTTTGGCTCCCTTCTCAACCGGAGTGCCGTCTAAAATCGTTCTTACCCTTTGTGCCATTCTTTCAATAATTCCGGAGGTAGTGTGTTGTTGATTTCATCAAGAATCCTCTCATCTTGTCAAGTTCTTGTTAATTCCTTCCATTTTCATTCGGAGTGATGTCCGAATTTGTTCTTCCTTGTTCCTCTTTTTCTAACGGAGTGTTTTCAACTTCGTTCATCTCCATTGTATTCTTTTCGCGAAATGGCTTAACCTTTTCAAGGTTCTTTGGTTTCACTCGTTTGTCCAAGAAGCAACTTAGTTTACCTTTTCTCTTCCTCTTCCGTTTTCCCTTTGGTGCCATTCTAGATCTCGGGACGAGATCCTGTCGTAGTGGTGGAGTGTTGTAACGCCCCGAGACCGATGTGCCAGGTGTCTTCTAGTTATTCACTGTTGTTGCCTTGTCTTTGCTTGCGTGTCATGCATCTCATATCATGTCATCATGTGCATTTCATTTGCATACGTGTTCGTCTCATGCATCCAAGCATTTTCCCCGTTGTCCATTTTGTATTCCGGCGCTCCTATGTCCTCCAGTGTCCCTTTCTACCTCTTTTCATGTGCGGGTGTTAAATGCTTTCGGATTGGACCGAGACTTGTCATGCGGCCTTGGGTTACTACCGGTAGACCGTCTGTCAAGTTTCGTACCATTTGGACTTCGTTTGATACTCCAACGGTTAACCGAGGAACCGAAAAGGCCTCGTCTGTGTTGCAGCCCAACACCCCCTCCAAAGTGGCCCAAAACCCACCTAAACCCTCTCCATCATCTAGATCGTTCAATCATGATTGCGTGGCCGAAAACCGCACCTCATTTGGACTCTCCTAGCTCCCTCTACCTATATATATGCCATCTCCCACGAAATTTCGCTGATGAACCCTAAAATTCTTTCCCTCGCGCCACCGGAGAAAATTCCCCGACGGTCGGACTTGTCCGCCGCCTCAGCCACGTCACCGGACCGATCCCGGGGTGACATGTCATCAGCCGCCGCGTCCGCGTCCAACCAGAGAGCGCCACCTGGCCTCCTGCCTCCTCCCCGTTGTCGCGGCCCGCCGAGGCCCGCGTGCCGCCAGATCCTCCGCCCTGCACCGTTGTCCGCCTCGCCGCCAGGCGCGCCTCACCGCCCCACCACCGCACTGCGCCACCGCCGCCATGCGCCTCCCGCCGGCGAGCTCGCCCCGCCTGCCTCGCCTTTGTTGGGGAACGTAGCATAAATTCAAAATTTTCCTACGTGTCACCAAGATCTATCTATGGAGTCATCTAGCAACGAGGTAGGAGTGGATCTACATACCCATGTAGATCGCGCGCGGAAGCGTTCAAGAGAACGGGGTTGATGGAGTCGTACTCGTCGTGATCCAAATCACCGATGATCCTAGCGCCGAATGGACGGAACCTCCGCGTTCAACACACGTACGGAGCAGCGACGTCTCCTCCTTCTTGATCCAGCAAGGGGGGAGGAGAGGTTGATGGAGATCCAGCAGCACGACGGCGTGGTGGTGGAAGTAGCGGGATTCCAACAGGGCTTCGCCAAGCGCTGCGGGAGGAGGGAGATGTGTCATGGGAGGGAGAGAGACGCGCCAGGGCTTAGGTATGGTTTCCCTCCCTTCCCCCCACTATATATAGGGCCAAGGAGAGGGGAAGGGCGCAGCCTTGCCCCTTCCTTCAAGGAAGGGTGCGGCCAAGGGGGGGAGGAGTCCATCCTCCCCAAGGCACCTCGGAGGTGCCTTCCCCCTTTAGGACTCTCCCCTCCTCTTGTCCCTTTGGCGCATGGGCCTCTAGGGGCTGGTGCCCTTGGCCCATATAGGCCAAGGCACACCCCCTACAGCCCATGTGGCCCCCGGGGGTAGGTGGCCCCACCCGGTGGACCCCCGGGACCCTTCCGGTGGTCCCGGTACAATACCGGTGACCCCGAAACTTGTCCCGATGGCCGAAATAGCACTTCCTATATATAATTCTTTACCTCCGGACCATTCCGGAACTCCTCGTGACGTCCGGGATCTCATCCGGGACTCCGAACAACTTTCGGGTTACCGCATACTAATATCTCTATAACCCTACCGTCACCGAACCTTAAGTGTGTAGACCCTACGGGTTCGGGAGACATGCAGACATGACCGAGATGACTCTCCGGTCAATAACCAACAGCGGGATCTGGATACCCATGTTGGCTCCCACATGTTCCACGATGATCTCATCGGATGAACCACGATGTCAAGGACTTAATCAATCCCGTATACAATTCCCTTTGTCTAGCGGTACGATACTTGCCCGAGATTCGATCGTCGGTATCCCGATACCTTGTTCAATCTCGTTACCGGCAAGTATGTTTACTCGTTCCGTAACACATCATCCCGTGATCAACTCCTTGATCACATTGTGCACATTATGATGATGTCCTACCGAGTGGGCCCAGAGATACCTCTCCGTTTACACGGAGTGACAAATCCCAGTCTCGATTCATGCCAACCCAACAGACACTTTCGGAGATACCTGTAGTGTACCTTTATAGCCACCCAGTTACGTTGTGACGTTTGGCACACCCAAAGCACTCCTACGATATCCGGGAGTTGCACAATCTCATGGTCTAAGGAAATGATACTTGACATTAGAAAAGCTTTAGCATACGAACTACATGATCTTGTGCTAGGCTTAGGATTGGGTCTTGTCCATCACATCATTCTCCTAATGATGTGATCACGTTATCAATGACATCCAATGTCCATGGTCAGGAAACCGTAACCATCTATTGATCAACGAGCTAGTCAACTAGAGGCTTACTAGGGACATGGTGTTGTCTATGTATCCACACATGTATCTGAGTTTCCTATCAATACAATTCTAGCATGGATAATAAACGATTATCATGAACAAGGAAATATAATAATAACTAATTTATTATTGCCTCTAGGGCATATTTCCAACAGTCTCCCACTTGCACTAGAGTCAATAATCCAGTTCACATCGATATGTGATTAACACTCAAGGTCACATCCCCATGTGACTAAAACCCAAAGAGTTTACTAGAGTCAATAATCTAGTTCACATTACCATGTGATTAACACTCGATGAGTTCTGGGTTTGATCATGTTATGCTTGTGAGAGATGTTATAGTCAACGGGTCTGAATCTTTCAGATCCGTATGTACTTCGCAAATCTCTATGTCATCTTGTAGATGCAGCTACTACGCTATATTTGGAGCCATTTCAAATAACTGTTCTACTTGGAGCTATTCTAAATTGTTGCTCCATTATACGTATCCGGCATCTCTACTCAGAGCTATCCGGATAGGTGTTAAGCTTGCATCGACGTAACTCTTTACGTCGAACTCTTTATCACCTCCATAATCGAGAAACATATCCTCATTCCTCTAAGGATAATTTAGACCGCTATCTGGTGATCTACTCCTAGATTACCTTTGTACCCTCTTGCCAGATATGTGGCAAGGCACACATCAGGTGCGGTACTTAGCATGGCATACCGTAGAGAGCATATGATAAAAGCATAGGGGACGACATTCGTCCTTTCTCTTTCTTCTGCCGTGGTCGAGCTTTAAGTCTTAACTCCATACCTTACAACTCAGGCAAGAACTCCTTCTTTGACTGATCCATCTTGAACACCTTGAAGATCATGTCAAGGTATGTGCTCATTTGAAAGTACCATTAAGCGTTTTGATCTATCCTTATAGATCTTGATGCTCAATGTTCAAGTAGCTTAATCCAGGCTTTCCATTGAAAAACACTTTTCAAATAACCCTATATGCTTTCCAGAAATCCTACGCCATTTCCGATCAACAACATGTTAACAACACATACTCATCGGAAATTCTATAGTGCTCCCACTCACTTCTTTGGAAATACAAGTTTCTCATAAACTTTGTATACACCCAAAATCTTTGATCATCTCATCAAAGCATACATTCCAACTCCGAGATGCCTACTCCAGTCCTTAGAAGGATTGCTGGAGCTTTGCATACTTATTAGCATCTTTCAGGATTGACAAAACCTTCCGGTTGTATCACATACAGCCTTTCCTCAAAAATCGTCGAGGAAACAATGGTTTTTGGCATCCTATCTGCAGGATTTCACAAATAATGCAGTAATTGCTAATATAATTCCAACAGACTCTTAGCATCGCTACGAGTGAGAAAGTCTCATCGTAGTCAACTCCTTGAACTTGTCGGAAAACATCTTAACGACAAGTCGAGCTTTCTTAATGGTGATACTTGCCATCATTGTCCGTCTTCCTTTTAAAATCCATATGTACCTAACAGCCTTACGACCATCAAGTAGCTCTTCCAAAGTCTACACTTTGTTTCCATACATGGATCCTCTCTCGGATTTTATGGCCTCGAGCCATTTATCAGAATCCGGGCCCACCATCGCTTCTCCATAGCTCGTAGGTTCATTGTTGTCTAGCAACATGACTTCCAAGACATGATTACGTACCACTCTGAAGTAGTATGCATCCTTGTCATCCCACGAGGTTTCGTAGTGACTTGATCTGAAGTTTCATGATCACTATCATAAGCTTCCACTTCAATTGGTGTAGGTGCCATGGGAACAACTCCCTGTGCTCTGCCATACACTAGTTGAAGTGATGGTTCAATAACCTCATCAAGTCTCCCCCATCCTCCCACTCAATTCTTTCGAGAGAAACTTTTCCTCGAGAAAGGACCCGATTCTAGAAACAATCCCTTATTGCTTTCGAATCTGAGATAGGAGGTATACCCAACTGTTTTGGGTGTCCTATGAAGATGCATTTATCCGCTTTGGGTTCGAGCTTATCAGCCTGAAACTTTTTCACATAAGCATCGCAGCCCCAAACTTCTAAGAAATGACAGCTTAGGTTTCTCTAAACCATAGTTCATACGGTGTCATCTCATCGGAATTACGTGGTGCCCTATTTAAAGTGAATGTGGTTGTCTCTAATGCCTAACCCATAAACTATCGTGGTAATTCGATAAGAGACATCATGGTATGCATCATATCCAATAAGGTGCAGTTATGATGTTCGGACACACCATCACACTATGGTGTTCCAGGCTATATTAGTTGTGAAACAATTTCCACAATGTCTTAATTCTGTGCCAAACTCGTAATTCAGATATTCATCTCTATGATCATATCATAGATATTTTATCCTCTTGTCACGACGATCTTTCAACTTCACCCTGAAACTACTTGAACCTTTCAATAATTCAGACTCGTGATTCATCAAGTAAATGTACTCAACATCTACTCAAATCATCTGTGAAGTAAGAACATAACGATATCCACTACATGCCTCAACACTCATTGGACTGCACACATCAAAATGTATTACTTCCAACAAGTTGCTTTCTAGTTCCATTTTACTGAAAACGAGGCTTTCAGTCATCTTGCCCATGTGGTATGATTTGCATGTCTCAAGTGATTCAAAAACAAGTGAGTCCAAACGGTCCATTTGCATGGAGTTTCTTCATGCATATACACCAATAGACATGGTTCGCATGTCTCAAACTTTTCAAAAACGAGTGAGCCCAAAGATCCATCAACATGGAGCCTCTCCATGCATTTTATACCAATATGACTCAAATTGCAGTGCCACAAGTATGTGGTACTATCATTACTATCTTATATCTTTTGGCATGAACATGTGTGTCACTACGATCGAGATTCAATAAACCATTCATTTTAGGTGCAAGACCATTGAAGGTATTATTCAAATAAACAGAGTAACCATTATTCTCCTTAAATGAATAACCGTATTGCGATAGACATAATCCAATCATGTCTATGCTCAACGCAAACACCAAATAACAATTATTTAGGTTTAACACCAATCTCGATGGTAGAGGGAGCGTGTGATGCTTGATCATATCAACATTGGAAACACTTCCAACACATATCGTTAGCTCACCTTTAGCTAGTCTCCGTTTATTCCGTAGCTTTTATTTCGAGTTACTAACACTTAGCAAACGAACCGGTATCTAATACCCTGGTGCTACTAGGAGTACTAGTAAAGTACACATCAACACAATGTATATCCAATATACTTCTATCGACCTTGCCAGCCTTCTCATCTACCAAGTATCTAGGGTAATTCTGCTCCAGTGGCTGTTCCCCTTAATACAGAAGCACTTAGTCTCGGGTTTGGGTTCAACCTTGGGTTTCTTCACTAGAGCAGCAGCTGATTTGCCATTTCATGAAGTATCCCTTTGTTCCCTTGCCCTTCTTGAAACTAGTGGTTTCACCAACCATCAACAATTGATGCTCCTTCTTGATTTCTACTTTCGCGGTGTCAAACATCACGAATATCTCAAGGATCATCATATATGTGCCTGATATATTATAGTTCATCACGAAGCTCTAGCAGCTTGGTGGTAATGACTTCGGAGAAACATCAATATCTCATTTAGAAGATCAACTCCCACTCGATTCAAGCGATTGTTGTACTCAGACAATCTGAGCACAAGTTCAACAATTGAGCTTTTCTCCTTAGTTTGTAGGCTAAGAAAATCGTCGGAGGTCTTATACCTCTTGACGTGGGCACGAGCCTGAAATCCCAATTTCAGCCCTTGGAACATCTCATATGTTCTGTGATGTTTCAAAAACGTCTTTGGTGCCTCAATTCTAAACCATTTAGCATTACGCACTGAACTATCATGTAGTCATCAAAACGTGTATGTCAGATGTTCACAACATCCACAGACGATGTTCGAGGTTCAGCACACTGAGCGGTGCATTAAGGACATAAGCCTTCTATGAAGCAATGAGGACAATCCTCAGTTTATGGACCTAGTCCGCATAATTGCTACTATCAACTTTCAACTAAATTTTCTCTAGGAACATATCTAAACAGTAGAACAGAAACGTGAGCCACGACATAATTTGCGAAGACCTTTTGACTATGTTCAGGATAATTAAGTTCATCTTATGAACTCCCACTCAGATAGACATCCCTCTAGTTATCTAAGTGATTACATGATCCGAGTCAACTAGGCCGTGTCCGATCATCACGTGAGACGGACTAGTCAACATCGGTGAACATCTTCATGTTGATCGTATCTACCATACGACTCATGCTCGACCTTTCGGTCTTTTGTGTTCCGAGGACATGTCTGTACACATGCTAGGCTCGTCAAGTCAACCTAAGTGTTTTGCGTGTGTAAATCTGTCTTACACCCGTTGTATGTGAACGTTAGAATCTATCACACCCGATCATCACGTGGTGCTTCGAAACAACGAACTGTCGCAACGGTGCACAGTTAGGGGGAACACTTTCTTGAAATTATTATGAGGGATCATCTTATTTACTACCGTCGTTCTAAGTAAACAAGATGCAAAAACATGATAAACATCACATGCAATCAAATAATAGTGACATGATATGGCCAATATCATATAGCTCCTTTGATCTCCATCTTGGGGCTCCATGATCATCTTGTCACCAGCATGACATCATGATCTCCATCATCGTGTCTTCATGAAGTTGTCTCCTCAACTATTACTTCTACTACTACAGCTAACGGTTAGAAATAAAGTAAAGTAATTACATGACGTTTATGTTGACACGCAGGTCATAAATAAATTAAGACAACTCCTATGGCTCCTGCCGGTTGTCATACTCATCGACATGCAAGTCGTGATTCCTATTACAAGAACATGATCAATCTCATACATCACATATATCATTCATCACATCCTTTTGGCCATATCACATCACATAGCATACCCTGCAAAAACAAGTTAGACGTCCTCTAATTGTTGTTTGCATGTTTTACATGGCTGCTATGGGTTTCTAGCAAGAACGTTTCTTACCTACGCAAAGACCACAACGTGATATGCCAATTGCTATTTACCCTTCATAAGGACCCTTTTCATCGAATCCGATCCGACTAAAGTGGGAGAGACAGACACCCGCTAGCCACCTTATGCAACTAGTGCATGTCAGTCGGTGGAACCAGTCTCACGTAAGAGTACGTGTAAGGTCGGTCCGGGCCGCTTCATCCCACGATGCCGCCGAATCAAGATAAGACTAGTAACGGCAAGCATATTGAACAAAATCAACGCCCACAACTACGTTGTGTTCTACTCGTGCATAGAAACTACGCATAGACCTAGCTCATGATGCCACTGTTGGGGAACGTAGCATAAATTCAAAATTTTCCTACGTGTCACCAAGATCTATCTATGGAGTCATCTAGCAA
Organism: Triticum dicoccoides; assembly: GCF_002162155.2. Classification (NCBI taxonomy): domain Eukaryota; kingdom Viridiplantae; phylum Streptophyta; class Magnoliopsida; order Poales; family Poaceae; genus Triticum; species Triticum dicoccoides. The sequence continues at coordinate 336,081,545 of NC_041386.1, forward strand.
CGAGGGAGGAGTGGATCTACATACCCTTGTAGATCGCGCGAGGAAGCGTTCAAGAGAACGGGGTTGATGGAGTCGTACTCGTCGTGATCCAACTCACCGATGATCCTAACGCCGAATGGACGGCACCTCCGCGTTCAACACACGTACGAAGCAGCGACGTCTCCTCCTTCTTGATCCAGCAAGGGGGGAGGAGAGGTTGATGGAGATCCAGCAGCACGACGGCGTGGTGGTGGAAGTAGCGGGATTCCAACAGGGCTTCGCCAAGCGCTGCGGGAGGAGGGAGATGTGTCATGGGAGGGAGAGGGAGGCGCCAGGGCTTAGGTATGGTTGCCCTCCCTTCCCCCCACTATATATAGGGCCAAGGGAGAGGGGAAGGGCGCGGCCTTTCCCCTTCCTCCAAGGAAGGGTGCGGCCAAGGGGGGGGGAGGAGTCCATCCTCCCCAAGGCACCTCGGAGGTGCCTTCCCCCTTTAGGACTCTCCCCTCCTCTTGTCCCTTTGGCGCATGGGCCTCTAGGGGCTGGTGCCCTTGGCCCATATAGGGCAAGGCGCACCCTCTACAGCCCATGTGCCCCCCGGGGGTAGGTGGCCCCACCCGGTGGACCCCCAGGACCCTTTCGGTGGTCCCGGTACAATACCGGTGAACCCGAAACTTGTCCCGATGGCCGAAATAGCACTTCCTATATATAATTCTTTACCTCCGGACCATTCCGGAACTCCTCGTGACGTCCGATATCTCATCCAGGATTCCGAACAACTTTCGGGTTACCGCATACTAATATCTCTATAACCCTAGCGTCACCGAACCTTAAGTGTGTAGACCCTACGGGTTCGGGAGACATGCAGACATGACCGAGATGACTCTCCGGTCAATAACCAACAGCGGGATCTGGATACCCATGTTGGCTCCCACATGTTCCACGATGATCTCATCGGATGAACCACGATGTCAAGGACTTAATCAATCCCGTATACAATTCCCTTTGTCTAGCGGTACGATACTTGCCCGAGATTCGATCGTCGGTATCCCGATACCTTGTTCAATCTCGTTACCGGCAAGTCTCTTTACTCGTTCCGTAACACATCATCCCGTGATCAACTCCTTGATCACATTGTGCACATTATGATGATGTCCTACCGAGTGGGCCCAGAGTTACCTCTCCGTTTACACAGAGTGACAAATCCCAGTCTCGATTCGTGCCAACCCAACAGACACTTTCGGAGATACCTGTAGTGTACCTTTATAGCCACCCATTTACGTTGTGACGTTTGGCACACCCAAAGCACTCCTACGGTATCCGGGAGTTGCACAATCTCATGGTCTAAGGAAATGATACTTGACATTAGAAAAGCTTTAGCATACGAACTACATGATCTTGTGCTAGGCTTAGGATTGGGTCTTGTCCATCACATCATTCTCCTAATGATGTGATCCCGTTATCAATGACATCCAATGTCCATGGTCAGGAAACCGTAACCATCTATTGATCAACGAGCTAGTCAACTAGAGGATTACTAGGGACATGGTGTTGTCTATGTATCCACACATGTATCTGAGTTTCCTATCAATACAATTCTAGCATGGATAATAAACGATTATCATGAACAAGGAAATATAATAATAACTAATTTATTATTGCCTCTAGGGCATATTTCCAACAGCCTTCGCCGCCACCCTTCGCCGCCAAAGCCCGCTCCGGCCGCCGCCATGTCACCGGCAAGCGTGCTGCGCCGCCTGCCACCTCCGTGCCGGTGTTGCGCTTGCTCGTCGCAGGCCACCCACCTCGCTGGAGTCCACCCTGCAATCGGATCTGGGCAGGTGGATGAGATCCACCCGTCCCTTGATCCAAACACGCCCCGTCGTTCCCGGATCCCTCCGTCCCGGGTCTTCTCCGTCCAGCTTTTCACGAGGTCTAATTTCTCCAAGTCCCAGTAATTTTAAGCATACTTCATCATGTCATAACTTCATCACCGTTGCTCCGATTCGACGAGTACATCATTTCATCTCATTGCATCATTTTCATTTGAGCTCATCGTGATGCCCGAAATGCTGTTGGAAGAGGGCTATGTGATGATAGTTTCAGATCTGTTTCAGCAAATGCACTTTTGTCATTTTTGCCATGATTAATGTGTGCATGCTATGATCCTGAGGTCTACATCTGTTTTGTAGTATGCCATGTTATCTTTACAGGGGTGTATGCCATGTATTTTTGTGATCTTTGTGGTGACTAGAACAAGCATGCAAAGTAGCTTACTCAATGATGCTGATTTTAGGGACTTAGAATTTCACTAAGTCCTTGCCCTGTCATTATTTTTATGCCATATGTTCATGTTGTTTCCTAGTGATCCGTGCTTATTGTGAGCATGATCAGTAAGGATGTTTTGTAGATATTGTGGTGCTCTATCCATCCATGTCTGTGTTTGCAATTATGGAGCACCCTAGCTTGAGTCAATCGAGCTCTACTTTTGCTATAAAATGTTCCTGGCAGATTATTAACATGTTTAGCGATTTTGCCGAGCTTGTTGTAGTTGATCCGTGCATGCTATGTTGTTGTTCTTGCCATGTCTAGCTTCTATGCTATGTCTACTTGCTAGGTGTATGCTTAGTTTCTCATGCAATGCCTCATAGTGAGTGCATCGAGCTCGTAAACATGCCTACTTGATAACTGTTTTGCCATGCTCCAGTTTTTCACTAAGTCTGAATCTGTTTATATTTTTGCTAGGTTCACATGCTTGCAATTGTATTTTCTGATCCCTTTTGGCTCATGGTCACTAAGGGAGTTTTGTTGTATGCTTTGAGTAGCTTCATGACATTCCTTTCTTTGCCATGTTATGTTCCTGTAACATGTAGTTATCGTGCTCTAAACTTTGCTTCCTCATGATAAATTCCTGACATGCTGTTAATTTCACCAAGTCTAAAACCTGTTATCTTTTGCACTTTTGTCATGCTTTTTTGAACATGCTAATTAGTGAATTAGCCGTAGCTCAGTGTTCATCTTTTGTCAAGCATCATGAGTGGATCCCTGCCATGTATTTTGTTGTCATGTTGGAGTGCTGTAGCATGTTGTTCTTCATGCATTTAGAAGGCTTCTTGTTGTTAATCGTAGATCGGTGCCATATTTGTTTTGCTTGCCATTTCCAAACCGTGCATCCGATTCCGGTGATCTTTATATCGATTTCAACCGAAATCACCTCACCTTTCCAGTGGCACTCTTGGTTTTCAAAGTTGACACCAGGTTCAATCATTCCTTTCCAAATCTTGCATATGCATCTCATATCACATCCCGCATATCATACCATGTCTTGCATCATGTTGCTTGAGCATTGCATGTGGTTAATTGTGTCTCCCTTTGCTTGTGTTCTTGCTTTGGATAGAGCCGGGAGATGACTTCCTGTTCGAGGAGCCCATTGAGTACGTTTACGAGGATCAAGCTTTTCGTCTTCTCGGAGAACTTTGCAGGCAAGATGACCATACCCTCGAAATCACTTCTATCTTTGCCTTCTAGTTGCTCGCTCTTTTGCTATGACTATGCTGCGATACCTACCACTTGCTTATCATGCCTCCCATATTGTTAAGCCAAGCCTCTAACCCACCTTGTCCTATCAAACCGTTGTTTGGCTATGTTACTGCTTTGCTCAGCCCCTCTTATAGCGTTTTTAGTTGCAGGTGAAGATTGGAGCTTGTTCCATGTTTGGAACATGGATATTTGTTGGGATATCACAGTATATCATATTTACTTAATGCATCTATATACTTGGTAAAGGGTGGAAGGCTCAGCCTTATGCCTGGTGTTTTGTTCCACTCTTGCTGCCCTAGTTTCCGTCATATCGGTGTTATGTTCCTGGATTTTGCGTTCCTTACACGGTTGGGTTATAATGGGAACCCCTTGACAGTTCGTCTTGAATAAAACTCCTCCAGCAATGCCCAACCTTGGTTTTACCATTCACCACCTAGCCTTTTTTCCCTTGGGTTTCCGGAGCCCAAGGGTCATCTTTATTTAACCCCCCCAGACCAGTGCTCCTTTGAGTGTTGGTCCAAACTAGAGCCCTGTGCAGCGCCCCCTCGGGGAAACTCGAGGTTTGGTTTTAGTTGTATGGAGCGCTCATGTGAGTGTGCCCTGAGAACGAGATATGTGCAGCTACTATCGGGATTTGTCGGCACATTCGGGCGGTGTTGCTAGACTTGTTTTACCATTGTCGAGGATGTCTTGTAACCGGGATGCCGAGTCTGATCGGATTGTCTTGGGAGAAGGAATATCCTTCGTTGACCGTGAGAGCTTATGATGGGCTAAGTTGGGACTCCCCTGCAGGGATTTGAACTTTCGAAAGCCGTGCCCGCGGTTATGGGTAGATGGGAATTTGTTAATGTCCGGTTGTAGATAACCTGAAACTTAACTGATTTAAAATGCACCAACCACGTGTGTAACCATGATGGTCTCTTTTCGGCGGAGTCCGAGAAGTGAACACAGTGTTGGAGTAATGCTTGACGTAGGTTGTTCTAGGATCACTTCTTGATCATAGTTGTTCGACCGTGCCTTTGCCTTCTCTTCTCGCTCTTTTTTGCGTATGTTAGCCACCATACATGCTAGTCGCTTGCTGAAGCTCCACTTCATACCTTTCGCCTTATCTTTAAGCTTAAATAGTCTTGATCGCGAGGGTGTGAGATTGCTGAGTCCCCGTGACTCGTAGATTCGTTCCAAAAACCAGATGCAGGGACCGATGATACCGCTCCCGATGATATGACCGAGCTCAAGTGGGAGTTCGATGAAGACTCTCGTCGTTACTATGTGTCTTTCCCAGATGATCAGTAGTGGTGCCCAATTGGGGCGATCAGGGACTTTGTCGCATTTGGGGGTTGTTCTTCATTTTGGTTTCGTAGTCGGACCTTGAGTGTAATTGGATGAATGTAATGTTATTTATTTTATTTGTGTGACGTGGCGAGTGTAAGCCAACTATGTACCTTTCCCCTTTATTTATTTACATGGGTTGTTGTGAAGATTACCTCACTTGCGACATTGCTTTCAATGCGGCTATGCCTCTAAGTCGTGCTTCGACACGTGAGAGATATAGCCGCATCGAGGGCCTTGTAGTTTTCACTCTTACTAGCAAGATTCCTGTGCATTGCACGTAACATCAAGATGCATTTGTATGACTAGTTTATCTTGTGAGAGAAAAGGATGAACAAGGGAAGGCCATATTTGCAAATGTGGAGATGTGTGTGGGCACCTTTTTGCAAAATTGCCATAGTTTCCTTCCTATCCGTTAGATATAAATTGGATGGCCTATGTTGCAGGATGGCAGGCACACCATCATCACCAAATCCGTTTTTATAAGAGTGTAGAAGAGTAGATACAAGCCGACAGGTGGGCCCTATGGTAGTGAGATAATGTGATGCAACACTAGAGGTGCCACGTGGAGCGTATAACTAGTCAACTGGTCCTATCTTGAGCAAATACAGAGCTGTACGGTGAGCTCGTGACTGTATAATAACCACAAAACATAAATGGTGACCGTAATGAGTGGACTCTGAAGTCCAATGTGCGTATCGTGCTTTCGCTCCAAATACAATGATCGTCACTGTATATATCGCGAGAGAAAGATGAAACATGCGTGAATGTGCTGGGGGCTTACTTTTAGAGGACCTGGAGATAGTTTGTGTGCGTACATGAAAGGGGCGTAGAGGGGGTGTATGTGATGGGGAGAGAGATGCTCTTTGTTTCTCTTTATTATGGCTAACTTTATATACAGTATAAAAATATAAAAATTCACAGTGCGGAATAAATATCATTGTGGGCACCATGCAATGCAAATTGATGTTCATACTCCTCCATATAACTTTGTAATGTTGTATATATGTAGAAATTTTAAAATAATTTTTTGGCCACACTTTATTCAAAAGGAATGTTGTATGTGAAATAAACGTGAAGAGAGGGCTTTTTAGATCAATGGGGTATGTGATGTAACATGTGTGAATGTGTAGTTGATGTATTTGGCGGGGCCTAGAGAGGAATGTGTGTGTATTACGTATTCGAGAGAGGCATGGATAGAGGGGTCGGCGGGGGGAGGGGGCATGGGAGAGATAGCACGAGAAATGAGAGAGGTCTAGAGAGAGAGAGACTAATATGATGTCACGGGGAGAGATTCCCTTGAGTGTATATATGCAATGGGGGAGGGGATAGAGGCGCGAGGAGATTTTTTTGTGTGGTTTCTGTGTTAGTATGTGTTGGTGTGAGAAGATAACGAGACCTGGGGGCAGAGGTGAGGCCCTTGGTTCGGTTCCGTCCTGCGCCACATTGGTTGGCCCGTGACGCATTTAGGGAGACCCATGGATGACTTGTCGTACAACACAGAATTGTGAAGGACTCTGTGTCCACTGACAAAGACGGCTAGGATTTGTAACCCTGGGTTGTCGGACTAAGGTAACCCCTTATCTCTGATATTACTATTCATCCAACCTAACTTTAAGGGGCATCCTACATAATGCTCTACTATAATTATACTCGTCGATTAGGAAGAGAGGTGCGAGACAATGCGTGAGAGACAGGCCTAAAGATAATGTGCGTATAGGAGACACGTAGGCAGGTCTATGTATATAGAAAGGGTCGATGGGGATTGTGCGTGTGTATGCTTGTGAGAGGAAGAGTGCTTGTGATAAAGGTTAGTGAAAACAGTTGTAAATGGTTACGAGAGGGAGGGAGGGTTATATCGAGAGCATGTCTGCGAGAAAGACACCTCAGGAGAGAGTGTGTGAGCATGCGTGAGAGACCACCGATGGAGAGTGAAACTACACGTAAAAGACTGATGTACACATTGATTAAATATATAAATTGTATCCAAATATTAGAATGGGATCATGATATTTGCAATTCACGTAAGGGATGGTCATTGATCCATCAGACATCTAGATTCTATCGGATTTGAACATAATTGATCCAAATAGCTATTATTTTGAACTCCAGACAATGCATCGCTTTAGCAATCGAATATAAACGCGAGTATAGTTCATGTTGTGTGTGTAAAGCACATTATACATATGAAATTTACACAATGAACATTATAAATAGCTAGCTATGAACTAACATATATTCAAATTCAACTTAAGGTGGTTTTTAAAAAAATCGAATTCAACATGAAGTCCATTCAATTATTTGAATTTGATATCATGGCATTTGTAAATCATACCTAAGTTATGGCGGCACCAATCTTTGCTCTGATTTTGTACATAATAGCATATATAGTCATGTACAAAATAGATTCAAATTTAGCTCCTCCATTCCAAAATAATCGTAGTTATAGGATTTCCAAGTGTCAAAATTTCAAAAAGAAGCGGATAATTTAATGAGGTTTTCAACATACAAGGTCAAATTTAACGTTGTCTATTTAGGTCAATCCTCAAAGTTCAAGAGTACTCTAAACGTGAATGCTTCTATTTCAAAATTTTGAACGAAGTGCCAAAAGAGCGTCTAATCACCCGAAACCGCGTGAGACCAATGTTTGGTAGTAGAAGGAAATTACTTTTCTAACTCCGACCCGTGAAACCTAGCGGCCTGACGTCCAAAGGTCTAAATTGGGGTAGGTTTGTAGGTTCATCTAGACGCCACGCAACCGCCTCAGAAAAAAAATCATACACAATGGCCTCCTAAGCACACATGTGCCTAGCCGAAATCGCTCCCGCCCATTATTTGGGACACCTGAGATTACCATCCTACCCCCGACCCGCAGTAGGTCCGAAATTTAAGAGGGGGTTAAAGTTTGTACTTTCCCCAAATTCAAACAAGCGCGTCCCATCTGTTCAAAAAAGCCAAAAACAAGCGCGTCCCAGACCAAAACATGGATCTCCTTTTAGCTCCCCCCGCCACCCATCTGATTCCCCATTCGTATTCCGTGGGCGCCAAAACTACCTCTCCACCAGCCGCGAAACCCCGGCGTCCTCCGTCCGCCACCCCATCCCACCCATCAACCACCGCCCTCCTCCATCACGCCAGAGCCGATACCCCGACATCGTCGTCCACCGCAACCCCAACCACAACGCCCTCCACGTTTAGTAGTTGAAGTCGAGGCCGAGCCGTCCGTTCCCCAGCCAGTTCAACCACGCCATCATGTGCCTTACTGCTACCACTCCAACTTCTCCACTGTCCACCGCACCGGAGCTGTCCCTGCTATGCTGTCCTTTGCCGCCTCGGGTATGCTTCCCCTCCGCCGACATACGGCCATGGCAACACAGTCAACAATTTGGCCATGGGTTCGTCCAAGCCTGCACCCTCCTTCGGAACATCGGTTCCCCTAGCGAAGAGAAGAAGATCGCCGCGACATGTGGAGGAGACCACACCGACAACCAAAAATTGTACTCATCTTCCCTTATTCGTGCAAATCTTACGTGTCTGCTTGCACGGTATTCATCCCACAGCAGACACTAGTTCATTGCTTTCTCTTGATACTAGATGTTCCTAGTAACTCGCGATGCACAAGGTTTCTCCTCATATACTATTTCACCTTAGCAAGAGGTTCGTCGCCCCCCTGGATTTCAATTCTTGGTCAGTTGATTCCCAATTAATGGAAGCATTCCTCGGCGTAACAGGCGCTAGTTCGCCTATTACGCCGGGGAAGCAGCGCCTCGGTGTTTATCTTAGGGGCGTGTGGGGCCTACAGCTGCTGGCGCCCGATCTGGAGGTCGGCCGGGATTAAAGGGATGGCCTGGGGGCGCTGCCAAGCACGACGGTGGTGTGAGGTCGAGGGGAGGGCGGGACGGCGGAGGCAGGGGTCTGCACCGGTGGTCGCTGGCGGTTCGAGAAAGATTGTCATAAGTGACTGGTGGGAGGTAGACGAAGGTCATCTGCATGTTCCTTATAGACTAGACGGTTCATAAAAAAATCGACTGACCTATTTATTTTCAGTTGAATGTTATCTTCATAGGACCACATGTGGTGGTGTGCTGGAGGAGTACCTGCATTTCCTGTGCTCATATATTACAAAATCATACGGAGTAGAATCTAATTTTGTTTGCCATGCAATGTTGTAGAGCTATCATATGTCTCCTGTCATTTATTTTTCAGCCTCCTGCTATCTGCTACTTTTACAGTGCACTAGTTCTGCACACACTTCACCCATACTCTCACTATTGTGTTTTTATGCAAGGGCATTTCAGACCCTGCCTTGACAGAAGTAGAAAAGAGGAGAGAAGTCGTTCCAGCATGGTACAAGGCTAGGCCATACACGTTTCAAGACTTTAAAGGGTGTAGTGTCAGCAAATGGAGACGGGGAACGTAGCTCTGGAGTTGATCATCTCGCTCGTCTTGTACCACCATCCTAGGTGCTTGCTTTAACTTCACGGTATCATATGTGGTCGCATGTTGCATATGGTGTCTAGCTTGTATTCGAAAGGCCGAAGTCAGTCTTTATCAAGATAAGGAAAGATATTTTACATTAACCACCATCCCAGGAGCACCAGAAGACAAATAGCTAGTCAGGGCACTGGCCGAGCCAGTGACAAGCCTAGCACAGACATGCATCACCTGGAAGCCAACTAAAAATCCACGATGGTGGCGAAGCGGCCCGCCTCCCACCAAGCTCTCAGGTCCTAGATGATCATGCTCACCACTCCAGCCGGATGTCTAGCTTGTATTGCTTCCAATTTGGTGAAATTGCATCTGCTTAGCTTACACACTACACCCTTGAATATGACACGCCTTCCTGTTTTGGTACATACTAGTACATCTGTCTATTAACCGTGTTCTTACGTCAAACTAATGTTCTTGTGTATCCCTCATCAATCACTTATGATGAGGCAGTCAGGCCAGTGGACTAATGTGATAAAATATCCTCATTTAAAGAATGCAGCGTCAGCCTCCCCACATGATACTCAAGAAATAGCAAGGCTAGATGAAGATAGTGAACGTAGCTCTATAGTTGATTACCGCATTTCCCATACACTAGCATCGCAGGTGCTTGCTCTAACTTGGCAGCATGATATGTGGTTGCATGTTGCATATGGTGTCTAGATTGTAATTCTTCTAATCTGGTTGCATGTGCTATTCTCCTTAGTTTATACATTATACCTGTTAATGTGACATGCCTTCCTGTTTTTAGTACATAGTACATCTGTCTATTAAGCATGTCCTTACATAAAACTATTGTTTTTTTGTATCCCGCATAAATCAATATGACGAGACACCTTCAGTATATGCAGTGTGATATTAGTTGCATCTTTCATATGATTTATAGCATGTGTTGCTTCTAATTTGTTGAAATGCCATTTATGATGGGATGCTTTTAACTTGGTAGAGTCATATTGGTTGCATCTTTCATGTGGTGTCTAGCTTGCATTGCTTCTTATTTGTTGAAATGGTTTCTGCTTAGTTTACAGAAACTATTGTGAATATGCCATGTCGTCCAGTTTTTCGTATTATTCCATCCTGGAATCATGTGTCTGCCTTACATCAAAGTGGTGATTGTTAGTATCATGCATGAATGAGTTCTGAAGAGTGAATTTTATTGCTTTTTCTTGTCGGTTTTACTTGACAATTCAAAATCAATAAAGCGGAAGGAAGTTAGCAAGGCAGCGGATGAAGGTGCTCCTTCCAAACGGAGGGCCTCTATAGATTCTACTCCTCCATCCCCCCAAGATGATTTCCAAGACAACACATGCATAGACACTCAACGTAGCTGTGTTGGTGATGAACACGTCTCTCCTAGTGCACCATCACAGGTGCTCCCTCTAACTTAGCACTGTTATATGTGGTTGCATGTTATGTATGATGTCTAGCTTGTATTGCTTCTAATTTTGTTGAATTTCATCTGCTTACTTTACACATTATACTTGTGAGTAAGACACGTGTTCCTATTTCTAGAACATACAATATCTGTCTATCACACCATGTTCTTACATCAAAGTACTACCATTGTGTAACCTGCAAAAATCACTTATCATAAGACACGTTCGACATGGGAGTGTGATATAGGTTACATCTCGCATGCTTATCTAGCTTGTACTACTTCTAATTTGTTGAAATGGCACTTATGATGAGACAGTTTTAACTTGGTAGAGTGATATTCGTTGCATCTTTCATATGGTGTCTAGCTTTCATTGCTTCTAATTTCTTGAAATGCCTTCTGCTTAGTTCACACATCATAGCTGTGAATTTGCGATGTTGTCCTTTTTTCTTACACATTCAGTCGTCCTATCATGCGGTCACCTTACATTAAAGTAGTGCTCGTCGGCATACCGCATCAATGAGTTCTGAAAAATGAATCTTTATTCATTTTTCTTGTGGGTTTAACTTGACAAGGCAATACAATTAAGAAAGAGGAAGGGAAAAAATAAGGCAGGGACTGATGGCGGTCTTCCGGCGAAACCGGCATCCGAGATGCTTTGTCTAGCTTGGTAGTGTGATGTTATTAACTTGGCAGAGCGATATTTGTAGCATCTTTCATATGGTGTCTACCTTCCATTGCATTGCTTCTAATTTAGTGAAATGTCTTCTGCTTAGTTTACACATCATAGTTCTGGTTATCTCATGCTGTCCTATTTTTTTGTACATATTACATCCTCCTATCATGTGGTTGTCTAACATCAAAGTTCAGTTCGTCTGTATCATGTATCAATTTGTTCTGAAGAACTAAATTGTTATTCGTTTTTCTTGTCGGCTTGACTTAACATGGCACAGAGAAAGAGGAAGCAACACAGAATGACAGGGAAAGGGAAGCGGAAGAATCCTGTAGATTCTGCTGGTACTGATGGTGCAATGGAAGGTCAAAGTCCAGCGGAAAATTGTACCGACAGGGTATCCCATGCTACACGAGCTGCAGAACAAGCCAAACAGAAACAAATAGCTGCCACCAAACAAGTAGAGACAGCCCTAGTTGTTGCAGCACCTTCCACGGTACCACCAGCTGCACGATTTACTCATTGGTCAACTCAGCTAGCAGCACGTTCCCAAAGCTCCCTTGCCACCTGACACTACTTCCAAAGCACTCTTGGCACAAGATGAGTTGGCAAGATCAGATGAACTTTGTGAGCTTCAACGGCAAGAAGGTAGTTGCTGGAGTCAAGTTACAGTTGCATGCTTATTTATATGTTGTCTCACAATTTGATGTACACTAACACTTCCTATGTTCGTTGTTGGACTAGCACCTAGGCGCAAGAGGAAAGAAACATCAGGGATAATGCTCGATAGGTTAACTAAATCTAGAGGAGGAAGAATGGAGATCTGTTTTGAGGCAGGTTTAAAAAGGCCACGTGATGCTACAGAGTCAGCAAACTTAGTATCAGAGGAAGCAGTTGTCGTTAGGTGTCATGTACGTATCCTCCCAACATGGATTCCATACAGGAATGACAAAGACAAAACCTAGTTCAACACCTTCCTCGACCCTTTATCTGTAAGTATGGTTATGTATGGAAACTAGTAATATCGTCTTGCTCTGTTCAATACTTTCTAGGTTGCTGATAATGAGACTCCCATAATTTTCAACGGATGAGGTTCAAGTTGGATAGCCAAGATGATGCAAGCAGACAAGCTTGCATCCATGTTTTCAAGTCTGCTTTGTGACAGTATTGGTATAACTTGAGGAAAACTCACTTTGTAGGCAAGGCTAATAGTGAACTTGCCCAAACATCTCAAGTGGAAAATATATCGGATGAAGACTGGAGAGGCCTCGTTAAACACTGGTCTGATTCGAAGTATCAGGTACATTATATATATGTTATCAGATCACATGTTGAAGTCCTATTTACGCATGTGCCACACAAATCTATCTTCTTGTAGGTGAACTGTTCAAAGAACAAGGCCAACCGTACGAAGGCTCTTGTAATTCCAACAGACGACAGGATCTCATATATATATTGCACACTATGAGGCTCTTGTAATTAGCTGTTGTTTCACTCTTTTCGCTGTACCATATTATCAGATCAATATTGACTTGTTCCAAATGCAGAGGAAAGCCCACAAGGAACAAAAGGTACATGAACCAAATGCTGTGGAGATCTTCAAGGACTGTCACACCAGCAAGACGAAGGGCATGACTACAGCAGTCAAAGCCGCTATTGTAAGTCCTTAATCCTCATGACTTTTAACTACTACTTACACTGACTTGTGCCTTGAACTGCATGGTTTGCAGCCAATGTCTATTACTCTTTTCAATTTTATACACAATTGTCTTAGCGTATCATTGCAGCTTACAAGGTTTAAAAGAGAGGAGTGATGTTCCTTTGATCTTGACTTGTAATCTAGTTCCGTGCTGGACTTGCCCACACAACATTACAATTGCTTGTTTGTCTGTTCTTAGTTGTTTTGTGATATGAATGATGTCATACTATGCTTACCGTATTATAAACTTTGTCTCTTTATCCTTGGTTGTCAATACAATGTGAAGAAATAGACAACATATTAGCCATGGTACATGGTCATATGTTTGGAACCTGGTTTTATTATGTACTTTGCAGTAAAATACAACTAATATTTTACATGGGTTCACCAGAATAAGTTCTATATACAGACCAAAGCTATTTTGTTTGGTTTTTTTGCCTCCTTAATATCTTCTGTTCTGGTACTACTAATGTAAAACTCAACTTTTCAGCAAACTATGGAAAAAATGGTGGAACCGCCACCTTCTGAAGGTGGTGAGGCAACTATAACCGCAATGTCAGCTCTTGCTGCAGTGGGTCAGTATCTGTCCACTAACAGTGCCAAAAGCACGTTCCTGGGTAATACTAGGTTGGTTGTTAAGGCAATCTCGTCCAAACTGCCTCATGATCAAGATATGCAAGCTCAAAACAATGTTATATCTGCGCTCCAGACACAAGTCCGTTCCCTAACAGAGACCCTTTGTGAAACAAGGACAGACATTGTTCGATGTCATCAAGATATGCATGGTTTTGAAACCAGACTATCAGACATTTGCTATGTTGTTCAGGAGACTAGGAGAAATGAAGGCGAAGGTTATGGTGCTCCATCGGACAATACATTATGAAAACGTAATAGTCAGGTCAAATGAACTGAGCTTCTAAACTTCTGGTGGTGCATTTATCTGCTAGACTATTAACTTTTATGCCAACCTTCCTTTTGTTTTATTGTTGTAATTTGTTTTGTTGCGATATAAAATTTGTTCTTAACGTCCAGCCACCGGCTGAAGAAAGCAGCAAGCCATTTTTGTATAGTGTAGGGTGTTCCCTATATTTGCACTCATGGCGATCTTTGACGCCTTATTAGCCTAGTGTTAGTTTCGGGCTTATTTATTTCCTAGTCTTCTTTTTCCCTGGTTTCCTAGTGGCCGCAACAATCATGGGCCATATACGGACCGTGTTAACCTTGACCCTTCTACGGGCCGTAGGATCCATGGGCCTCCTACGGACCGTCTTTAAATGGGCCTCCAACACAGCCGTAGAATTGGTGGGCCTGGGGCCGTCGGATAAATGGGTCTACATGGGCCGTAAACAGGCGTAATTGGTATCGGGCCAATACGGTAACGGGCCGTTAATAGGCCGGAGGGTAGCAAAGGCTTAATTCTGTCATAGGCATAACGTGTCGTTAAAGGGCCAGAATGTATGACGGGCTGGAAACGACGCAACGGGTTAACTGTAACATCCCAAATTTTCAATATGGAATGTTATACACTAGATCATCATTGCATACCATATATAATTGCATTCTGGTTGATCCTAGAAATTCTACGCAACTCAAGGACCCTCGGAGAGAGTTGGGGATTTCGTTATTTTCATATTTGAGTTCTCTCAAATTTTGAAAATAGTTGATTTGATTTATTTTATCTTCAATTATTTCTATTACAAAAATATGAGAGAGGGAATAAAATGACTTTCCCAAAATAAAGAAATATTGAGGATTTAATAAAAAAATGAAATAGGATTTTATTTTGGTTTTATTTGCTATTTTATTTGAATTTAGGAAAAATGCGTGTTTTTCAAAATTTGCATTTAGGCCCCAAATAAATGTTCATCCCGTGCCGCTTGATTTTAGAAGCCAGGGAAAATTTATTTCGGGATTTTTGGAGTCCGTTTAGTATTCCTTTTATTTTTTTCTGAGCGTAACTATTCAAAAAAACGTGAACCGACCTAACGGGCCGTGTCTGACCTGGACACCTGGCCCGGCCGGCCTTATAAGCCACGGGAGGAGCCCAGCCGAGCCCCAAACCCTAGCGCCCCAAACCCTAGCGCTGCAGCCGCCCGCGCCGCTGCCGCCGCCGTTCGCCGGAGCCACCGAGGTAGACGCAGTTGCCTCGGTTTTCGTGAAGAAAACCGATCGGTTTTTAAAAAAACTCAGATATGTTTTTTCATTAGATCAGTTTTTTCGGTTTAGTTAATTAGCGAGCGTTCGCTTGTTCGTTTGTTTTAGCGAATGCGTTCATCATTTAGATCCAGATAACGAACGTTCGTTCGTTAATCTGTTTGTCGTTTTTCTATTTCTCGGATTAAATCCGCGATTTTTTCTGATCGCGATTCCTGATCCGATTTTTGTTTTAGTTTAACTTTTCGCTTGTTTATCAGAATTAGGCGATTCAAGCGCGTGGAGTTTCGTCTCGAAACCCTGTTTCCGTTTAACCAACTCAAACAAGTTTTGGCCACTGTAAATATTGCCCTAGATCCAGAATAGTAAACGAAGCCTGTTTCTTTTGTCATTTGTCTTTCGTTGCTTCGTTCGATTTGATTCTTTTTGCCAACCGGAGTTCTTAAGTTGAACTTTCTGGTTAGATCTCTGATCCGAGTTTTACCTATGCATTAGTTGAGTACTTATTGTATGCTTGTTTGTTTGCGATAGAGTACCCAGAGTGCGCCGCTTGCTACTTCGAATCGCTAGATTTTGCGGATCATCAGCAAGACAAGTAACACTTTGATCATACCTCCTACTACCCAGTTTTTATTGCATTAGATCAATCCTCACACATTGCATGATTAGGATCTAATTAAATTGTGGGTTCTAGGAAGTAGTTGAGGTAGTACCTATCACCTGTTTTACTATCAAACCTTGGGAGTTACTTCTACGTTTGCTTATTATGCCATGCTATGCTAGTAGACGTGGATTGGGTGAGTGTATCCATGACAGATGTGAGATTGTTAAATTAATGATTTATCTAAGATGGCAACTTAAATACACATCTGGGTGGATTGAGGCACCTGGGTATTCCGGCGATTGCCTGTTTTCTTTTGGACCGCCACCCAGGCTCAAAGGGATCATGAGATTATTCATGCTAGAAACTTCCATGTGCAGCCACAAGCTACTATGGGCTCTAGCATAGTTGACTAAGTCGTGCGAACTCTTAAAGTGGTAGACTAGAAGATGTTGGGGAAAGTAGGTGTAACGGTCTACCCGATCGTAAGGTGCTAGCGCTTCTGAAAGACTATGTCTCGGTCATCCGTTTCTCAAACATCCTGTAGTGCGAGAATCCCAAGGGAGGAGATCGAGTCTTGTGGGGAAAAGTGCGCAAACCTCTGCATAGTGTATAAACTAATCATGATTAGCCATGTCCCCGGTTACGGACATCTTGAGTATCTAGTACCTGGATTATCATGTGAATCTCATCATGTTACTCTAATTAATTTTGTTGGGTTTGTTTAATGATGATGCTTAATTGGGATTGAGAATGCTGTCAACAATTCTCAATGTTTAACAACTACCATGATAGTTAAATAAAATTTATTCCTTTGTAGTAGGGAAAAATTGGCTTTACGCAAAACTTTAACCATAGAGCTTTCCACCAGCCAAATATGCATATAGTATAGCCTTTTACTTTCATTGCATCTCTATGTGTTACATTGCCAGCATATTCCATGTGCTGACCCGTTTCGGGCTGCAATGTTCATGTTGCAGACTTTTCAGACAACGATTAAGGTGCTTTTAGGTCGTGGTTCTATACTCAGTGATGCCGTTGGAGTTGATGGACTCACTTATCTTCTAAGCCTTCTGCTCTAATCGTTATTAGGTGGCCTGTCGGTGTACTAGAGTAGGGGTACCCTAGTACCCCGAACTTGTGCACGGGCGGTCGTAGCATCCCGCGGCAAGGCTTGCCGGGTGACCGCCAAGACCCTCTGTGGTTCCATTGAAGACCATTCAAGAACAAAGTACTCAAACCAAGGCCCCGGCAAGAGGAGCTTGCCAGGAAGGCCAACCAAGGCCCCGGCAAGAGGAGCTTGCCGGGAAGGCCAACCCAGGCCCCGGCAAGAGGATCTTGCCGGGAAGAGACAAGACCCCGGCAAGAGGAGCTTGCCGGGAAGGCCACTCAAGGCATACCAAGAAAGCTTGCCGCGACGCGCCCTGCGTCCTGGCAAGGCCCGGTGAGCAACAAGCTCCCAAACACGACAAGACGACGACCGCAGCAAGGAGCTTGCCGCGGGAAACCCCCACTTCGTGCCCGCGCTCCAGCACACCTGCTAACGTGTTGCTCTAGGACTCTCCCAAGCACACGTGGCAGGAGGCCGCGCAGCTAGGGGTGCATGGTGGCTAGCGGAGATGAAGAGAAGGCCATCGTGGCTAACGGTGGCGCTCCTAACGGTCACTTTTTGCACTGTTTAGGCAACTCAGACGGGCATTTAATGACCTTGTCCCCTGCCGTCAGAGTTAGGTAGGATGCACTGTGTCCATAGTAGCGGTAACTGCACCTACCGCATCCTTTTCCATTTTTACCCTTCTAGTCTACGTTGCCACCTGTCGGTGACCCCTTGAAAGTATAAAAGGAGGCCCAAACGCAACGTAGAAGGGGTTCGGCTCATTCGAAACATCAAGAACACTCTCACGCTCGGTCTAGCAGCGTCCATCGCTCCTGAGCAAGAATTCAATACACACAAACAAGTAGCAGTAGGGTTTTACGCATCCGTGCGGCCCGAAGCTGGGTAAAACTGCTCGCGTGTACTGCCTCGATCCGCTCTTTGTGCGGCCTCCGCCCCACTCCGAACTGAAAGGGGCCCTGTCCCCATAGGTGTTGGTGGATAAGCTTCCCCGACATCTTTGGCGCGCCAGGTAGGGGGAGGAGAAGATAATGATGTGGACCAGGCCGTTCAAGAAAGTTTCTCCTTGCCGGGAAGCAGACGACAGAAAAGCTAAGTTGCTAAAGTTTGAGCAATCAGTTTTTTTTAAGTTTTTGAGTTATTTTCCTTGAACGACCATGCTTTTTATGGAAAACCTGTGCGTGGAGGAACCAACTCGTAGCTAGTTGCGCCCTTACTTTGTTTCGAGTCCGCTCAACAACTTAAGTGAGCTGCAACTAGTTGCGACAAGGTTTCTTGTCGGTAGCGACCCCGCCAGCAGGCTGCTCAAGTTCCGCACTCGGTGCTCGCGACAAGGGTGCCTGCACCGGCAAGTTTCCCTATAAAGCGTAGGGCAGAACCATACAAAGCCAAGAGTCGAGTAAAGGAAGTAACACAGCAATTTTTTGCCTAAGATAGAGTTATATTACAAAAATAACTTGTCGCGCCTCTAATAAAGTGTTCCCATGACATGACTGGCAGCGACAAGAAAAGAAGAAAACGGATGGCCTAATCTACGCGACCGCCGTCAACCCTTTTGACCTCGTTCACCCTGTCCACAATGGGTGCGACGAGGGCCTTAAGTGCGTCAAGATCAGCGTCCGCCGGCAGCCTCTTGAGGACGTTGGTGAGGTTGAGGCCCGGATTGCGGAAGGCCACCTTCACCAGCACCTTCTCCAGAACTCCGGCACAAATCGAGCGTGACTCGTCGGCCAACTGCTTTGGGATCCGTTCCCGGAGTTGCTGGAGCGTCGCCGCCACACCTTTGAAGAACAGAGTGAGCTTGGCGCTGGGTTGGAGTTCCTCGTCGCAAGAGTACCCGAAGCCTTCCACCCCGGGCTCGGCCGCCCCACTCAGCGAATCAAGGCACGGGAAGAGCAGGGAGTCGGGGCCAACCCGCTGCCTCTGCTCGCGACGGCCCAGTTTCCCACTTCCACCGTCCGCGACCCCAAGCGCATGGGAGCCGCGTGGCGGGGATGCAGAACCAAGGCGATGGATGAGGCGGCCTCACTCCGCCTCATGATCGCGGGGAGTGGACGTCCCGAAAACCGCGCACCGGCCCCGTCCAGTAAATGCACCACGCCCCCAAGCCTACCTCCGTTTAGGGAGGAGGGCGTGAACCGTCCCCATCATCGTGGCCTGACGCATGCTCGAGGGGCTTAGCCCCGCGCACGCCGCCCGCGTCACCCACGACGCCGCGTTTGACGCGTGCCGTTCTGGGCGTGCGCGGTGGGAGCGGAGAGATATGCGGCGTGACCTAGGCCGCGCGTGCCCGTGCACTGTTTTGGGCCTGGCCCAACAGCGGCCGGCACCGTGTCTGGCCCAGGCCCGGGGGCTCCTGTCGGTGTACTAGAGTAGGGGTACCCTAGTACCCCGAACTTGTGCATGGGCGGTCGCAGCATCCCGCGGCAAGGCTTGTCGGGTGACCGCCAAGACCCTCCGTGGTTCCCTTGAAGTCCATTCAAGAACAAAGTACTCAAATCAAGGCCCCGGCAAGAGGAGCTTGCCGGGAAGGCCAACCAAGGCCCCGGCAAGAGGAGCTTGCCGGGAAGGCCAACCCAGGCCCCGGCAAGAGGATCTTGCCGGGAAGAGACAAGACCCCGGCAAGAGGAGCTTGCCGGGAAGGCCACTCAAGGCATACCAAGAAAGCTTGCCATGACGCGCCCTGCGTCCCGGCAAGGCCCGGTGAGCAACAAGCTCCCAAACACGACAAGTCGACGACCGCGGCAAGGAGCTTGCCGTGGGAAACCCCCACTTCGTGCCCGCGCTCCAGCACACCTGCTAACGTGTCGCTCTAGGACTCTCCCAAGCACACGTGGCAGGAGGCCGCGCAGCTAGGGGTGCGCGGTGGCAAGCGGAGATGAAGAGAAGGCCATCGTGGCAAACGGTGGCGCTCCTAACGGTCACTTTTTGCACTGTTTAGGCAACTCAGACGGGCATTTAATGACCTTGTCCCCTGCCGTCAGAGTTAGGTAGGATGCACTGTGTCCACAGTAGCGGTAACTGCACCTACCGCATCCTTTTCCATTTTTACCCTTCTAGTTTACGTTGCCACCTGTCGGTGACCCCTTGAAAGTATAAAAGGAGGCCCAAACGCAACGTAGAAGGGGTTCGGCTCATTCGAAACATCAAGAACACTCTCACACTCGGTCTAGCAGCGTCCATCGCTCCTGAGCAAGAATTCAATACACACAAACAAGCAGTAGTAGGGTTTTACGCATCCGTGTGGCCCGAAGCTGGGTAAAACTGCTCGCGTGTACTGCCTCGATCCGCTCTTTGTGCAGCCTCCGCCCCCCTCCGAACCGAAAGGGGCCCTGTCCCCATAGGTGTTGGTGGATCAGCTTCCCCCACATGGCCTTAAGCCATATTTAATGTAGTAAGTTCCCTTTTGAGACACTCGATGTAATAAGTGTGTGATTGCTACTCTGTTATAAATCCTTCAAGTACTATCTGGTGTCAGCATTACTGATCCAGGGATGACACCTGAGCACAGAGATTGGACCGTTTGAGGTCTGGTCGCTACAAGATGGTATCAGAGCACACGCTGACTGTAGGACACGACGACTAAGCTAAAGCCCTAGATCACTACTCACTCTTCTCATTCTGACTTCTCATCTTTTCTACTCTTTTCGGATAGCAGATGCAAGGAACAAGTTCATGCAACTAGATGAAGATACACCCTTTGGATGTCACTTGAAGGAAGTCACTAGATACCTAAACATAGGAGTACCAAGCTTCACCGGAACCTACAACGCCACTTTACCTGAAGAATAGTGCTGGATGATTCAAGTTCAAGTTCCAGGAAGGACGTTCATGCCAGTCACTGAGCCCATAGAGTTTTCTTTTGATGCACCAACCTGGAGTCTAGGAAAGAGCATGGCAGCTCACATCGCCATGGGACGCATTGGAGAAGTTTACCGCAATGATCTTAAGGATACTATCTACCAGATTTGTGGGTGCCGAGATGAGAACTGGGAGATGATCAGCACCAGGAAGGATAGATCAATTGCAGCTTTTATCCAGGAGCTAAACCAGCACATTCGATGCCAGGAGAACCAGATGTGCGCCGACATGATAGATCTGAAGAAGGCGAGGACAAGAATCAAGGAACTGGAGGAAGAACTCAAGGCTACACATGAAGATTATGAAGAGGAAATCAAAGTATTAGTGGAGAAGAATGACGATCTGATCAAGAAGGTTGGAATATTTATGGGAGGCCCTACCCCACTAGAAGAGGACGAAGAACCCAACGAGATTCACCCGGAAGACTACATCATCATCGACGACACCGACTCGGATCCAGATGATAGCGATGATGACTATGTCGATGAAGCTGGAGCAGATATCATGGAGTCTGCAACCGAAGAATATTTCTAGTAGACCACCCCAATAGTAGTAGTAGTCCACCATGTAAATATAGTAGTCCGGGCACTTTTGCGATAGTTAGATCGATTGTATGCCCTTGTTTGATTGAATGAAGTGAAGTGAATTGTTTGCTTTTGCCTCATGTGCATATGGGTAGTGTTTTCTCTCTAGACCCCTCTCTATTCTTAAATCTAATCTTTTCTAAACCCACAGATGCCTCTGAGACGTGACCCCAGATTTACCTTCCCACCGGAGCTCACCCAGTTGATCCAGCAGCAGAACACATTGATGCAGTTGCTAGTCCAGAATCAGAATCAAGGGAACAACAACAACAACCCACCACCACCTGTTGATCACTTAGCCTGTTTTCTTAGGCTGAATCCGTTGGTGTTTTCCAGTAGCACCGAGCCGATAGTAGAAGACGATTGGCTCCGCAAGACAGCAAGGGAGTTGACCACGGCAGGATGCACAGATGCGGAAAAGGTGAAGTTTGCCGCACATCAGCTTGAAGGACCCGCAGCATCATGGTGGGAGAATTTCACAGCCACTTTCCCTGTCGACACTGTCACATGGGACCAGTTTCAGCAGGCTTTCCGTACTGCCCATGTTTCAGTAGGAGCTATGGCCATGAAGAAGCGAGAGTTTCACAATTTGCGCCACGGAGGACGGACAGTTGGCCAGTATGTGGAGGACTTTAGTAAGTTAGCATGTTATGCCCCAGATGACGTAGCTACGGATGCAGCTAAGCAGGAGAAGTTTCTGGAAGGACTGAATGATGAGCTGAGCATGTAGTTGATGGTAGCAACCTTCAACAACTACCAGGAGTTGGTAGATCGTGCTCTTATGATTGACGGGAAGCAGCAGCAGATTGAGAATCGCAAGAGGAAGTACGGACAAGGGAAGTATAATTCAGGAGCTCAGTAGAAGCCAAGTTTTACCCCTAGACCGGGAGGAAATTTTCAGCATACCAATGGAGGAGGTAGCTCGCACAATCACAATCGCACCAAGAATGGTAATGGGAATGGAACAAGCAACGGCCAGAACCACACCAACCCATCAACCCCAGCCAAGAGAGACCTGAGCCAAGTCACTTGTTTCAAGTGCCAGAAGACCGGACATTATGCCAATGAATGTCCTGAATCCCAGAATGGAAATGGCAATGGAAGCTCTAGGAAGAAGCCGAACCCTTTCAACAGGGGACAGGTGAACCACGTTAACGTGGAGGAGGTTGAAGAGCAGCCAGATGTAGTAATCGGTTAGTTTTTGGTTAAGTCATTTACTACACTCGTTCTTTTTGATACCGGTGCATCACATTCATACATATCAAGGGAATTTGTGGATAAGTATAACCTGCCCACCAAAGTTCTTAGAACACCTTGCTAGTAAGCTCACCAGGAGTGGAGTATATGGCTAGTAAGGGATGTTTTCAAGTGCCATTGAGTATAGGTAGGCATGTGTTTCCCTCGGATTTGATCATTTTGGAATTAGAAGGTTTGGATGTAATTCTGGGTATGGATTGGCTATCGATGTATGGAGGAAACATCGATTGCGCCAGTAAGTAAATTTTGCTTACCACCCCAGAAGGGAGAAGGATCAAGTATGTATCTCGGCATGTGCCGAAGAGGACTCAAGTAAATTGTTTAACAGGAGTTGTGCGGGAGGAAGTACCAGTGGTGAAGGATTTCCCTGATGTATTTCCAGAAGAGTTGCCAGGCATGCTGCCGGATAGTGACATTGAGTTTTTGATTGAGCTTTTGCCAAGCACAGGGCCAATATCTAAGAGACCATATAGGATGCCCGCAAAGGATTTGGTGGAGATTAAAAAGCAAATTAAGGAGTTACTGGATAAAGGCTATATTCGCCCAAGTTCTTCACCTTGGGGATCGCCAGTACTTCTAGTGGAGAAGAAGGATGGGTCGTTAAGGATGGTTGTTGATTATCGAGGATTGAATGAAGTAACCATCAAGAACAAGTACCCACTATCGATGATCAACGATCTGTTTGATCGATTGCAAGGAGCTAAGGTATTTTCCAAGATTGACCTGCGATTAGGATACCATCAGTTGAAGATTTGAGAACAGGATATACCTAAGACGGCTTTTACCACCAGGTATGGGCTGTACGAGTATATCGTTATGTCATTTGGTCTAACTAACGCACCTGAATATTTTATGAACATGATGAACAAGGTGTTTATGGAGTTTTTGGATAAGTTCGTCATAGTGTTCATCGATGATATCCTGGTATATTTGAAGAACGAAGAGGAGCATAAGGAGCATTTGCGTTTGGTACTTGGTAAGCTCAGAGAACATCAGTTATATGCCAAGTTTAGCAAATGTGAGTTTTGGTTGAAGAAAGTTGGATTTCTCGGACATGTTATATCCGGAGAAGGTATAGCAGTAGATCCCACCAAGGTTGACACTGTGACAAATTGGGAAGCGCCAATGACAGTTGGAGAGATCCGGAGTTTTCTTGGACTTGCAGGATACTACCGGAGATTCATTCAAAATTTCTCGAAGATTGCGAAACCTATGACGGAGTTGTTGAAGAAGGATACCAAGTTCATATGGACTGAGGAATGTGAGGCCAGTTTCCAGGAGTTGAAGAAACGTTTGGTTACATCACCCATGTTGATTTTGCCAGATCAGACCAAGGATTATGAGGTGTATTGCGACGCTTCACGTCGACGAATTGGAGCAGTGCTTATGCAAGAAGGATGAGTTGTTTAATATGCCTCACGACAGCTTAAGCCTCATGAGTTGAATTATGCTACGCATGATTTGGAGTTAGCAGCCATAGTGCATGCATTGAAAACCTGGAGACACTTTCTCATTGGAAACCATTGTGAGGTATACACGGATCACAAGAGTTTGAAGTACATTTTCACGCAGAAGGAGTTGAATCTTAGGCAAAGGAGATGGTTGGAGCTCATCAAGGATTATGACATGAGATTGCATTATCACCCCGGAAAGGCTAACGTAGTAGCTGACGCGTTGAGCCGTAAAAGTCATGTCAACACCTTAATGACGGGAGATTTACCAAGGGAGTTATGTCACACCCTAGCTAGTTCATGCATTAGAGTGATTGCATCATGTTTAATTTTCCCAGAAAGATGAAATGGGGATGACAGAACCCCCAGCACCACCCCTTGGAACAACTAGGGTTTACTAAAAACTTTTTCAATGAACCTGAAATGCCCTTCTAAAAAGTCCACCCTTTTTGTTTTGGGTTAAAACCTTTGACAAAAATGGTGAACATTTTTCTAGGACATCCGAAGGTCATTGGATTAATCCATATAGTATTTTCATTTGGGCATTGAAATGCTATAAAATAATTTAAATGCCCAAATAATCCTGAAAGTAATTTTAGGCTGTTGAGAATATTTTCAAATGTGGCTCTGATTATTTCCAGGGTTTTTCTAAATGAAATAGTATTTTTACTATTCCAAAATACAAGACAGGATAAATAAAAACAAAAAAAGAGAGAAAAGGACTAACCTGGCTACCCCCCCCCCAGCCGGCCCACCTGGCAGCCCAACACTGTACTGGCCCATGGCCAATCAGTTGCTTCCTCTCGCCAGGTAGGCAGGCAGGAGGTGAGCGCCGTCGTGCCTGGGCTCGCCACGGCACCACCTGCTTGCCGCCCGCGCCCCTGGACGCCTGGACAACCTCCACGTCATCGCCTCGACCCTGCAGACCTCTCCATTCACCCCTGCGCTCTCCCTCGCCCTCTCCCACCATCGCCGACGCCTCTGCCGCCGCACCATCGCCGTAGCCGCGCCCTCCGTCATCCTCGCGTCGCGCTGTCGTGTCCACGAGCTCCGTCGCCGTCGACTACGTCGAGCAGGCCGAGCCGCGAGTGCTCGCCCGCTCTAGAACCGCCCCGACCTCGTCTTCCCCAACTCCGGCCACCGGAGATCCCCATCACCGTCCTCGCCGCATCAGCTCACCCCCGACCCCGCTGACTTCCTCGTCGAGACCCCGTGAGCTCAGCCATCTCCCCATCCTCTATGTTTCCTCTTTTGCACTCCGTAGCAACTGCACCATGCTCACCCGCCCGCACCACCGCCCGCGCTCGTCACCGGCGATGCTCTGATGACCATTTGGTCCCGGGCATGCCCCCAACGCGCTCCCCGCATCACGTAGAAGCCCCATAGCACCTCGCCGCGCGCGTTTGCGCACCACATCATCATCCCACCTACACACGAGCTTCGGCCGCCACCAAGCTCGTCGCCGGTGCCACTCCAGCCACCCCCCCAGCCGCGCCACCACCCTGGTTGGATGTGGACGAGCGTCCGCGTCCCATAGCTGTGCTCCGCGCGCCGAACGGTGCCCTGTAGGTGAATCCTGCGCTGCTCCGCCATGTCTGGCCTCGCCGGTGGCTAAACGCCGGCGAGTTTGACCCTATTTGACCCCATGTGGGCCCAGGTTGACCTCCCCTGAGTCACTGATGTGTGGGCCATGCCCCTGTCTAATTAGAATTAGTTTAGATAACACTAATTATTTTAGTTAACAGGTTGACTCACTGACATGTGGGCGCAGGGCCTAACTAACCTAGTTTAGTGCTAACGAAACACTAACTAACTCTGTTAGTTAGTTGTGACACTGACATATGGGGCCCACCAGTCCGGTTTGACCTGCGCTAGCGCCTTTGACCTGCTGACGTCACACTGACGCCAGGCTGACGTAGTAAATCCTTTTCTGGATTTATTCTTATATAGGAAATTCTAGAAAATAACTAAAACTTCTAAAAATCATAGAAAATAATCTGTAACTCAGATTGAAAAGATTTATATATGAAACTTGATCAGGAAAATTCAATCTTTCCATCTGTAATTGTTCCATGCATGAGAAAACACTTTAACCTTGCTGTTTAGGTGAAACAAGCTAATACACTTATAATGCATAAGAACTTAAGCTTCTATTTGAATCTTTGATTCAAATGGACCCATTTCAACTTGTTTCACATTGCATTAGGCAGGACACCTCATATTGCCATGTCATAGCATGCATCATATTGTTGCATATTGCCATGTGATGATTGTGTTCTATGGTGTCCTTCGTGGTAGGTTCTGCCTCCGAGGATAATTCCGAGTATCCAGCTGAAGGGCAGTACCCTACTACCACTCCATCAGGCAAGCAGCCCCATTGATCATATCGATACAATCCCATGTTCTCGCTTCTGCTCTCACTTACTGCATTAAGACAACAACGTTTCAAACTGTTGTGTGCTACGGTAGTTGAAACCTATCCTCTGCATGACCTGTCATTGCCACAGTAACTAGATGAAACCCACTAGCATGTGTAGGAGTTGATTGAGCCATGTATGTGTTTCCTACCTTGCTATGTCTGCAATGCTTAGAGTTGAGTCAGGTCTGGTTCATCTGGGTGATGGGCTAGAGTGAAGTGATTATGTCGGTAATGTGAGAGATGTGTTGAACATGATTTGGTAAAGGTATCGATGAGAGGCCTTGTAGGAGTACATGGTGGGTAGTTTCATTGAGGTCGTCCCTAAGAACTGAGATCTGTAAGTGTGATTTAAGAATTAGATACTATCATGCATTGGGATCCTTAATTGACCCTCTCGGCTTCTTAATCACCCTAGTACTCTGTCTAGGAGTTGCAACTATTTTCTGTTGTTTGTAGGTTATGTGTTGGCGGCCGTGCGTAGCGCTGACCCTAGGGGTGAGCTATGATGCGGTAGATACACCGTGGCCGGGTATGCTGGGAGCCCGTTTGGCGTCTCGGCACCCTGTTCACATCGTTTGGGGCCGTATGTGGAAACCTCGGACAGACTCCCTGCGGATGGAACCTGGATAGGCGATAAACCTGGACTAGAGAATTGAGTGTTTAGGTAGGTCGTGGACGACACCCTCGTTGGGCTTCCACTTGAAGGTTGCCGAGTACATGTCGTGTAAACGACGGTAAGTGGTGAGAGCGTGTATGAAGAAGTATACCCCTGCAGGGTTAACATCATCTATTCGAATAGCCGCGTCCGCGGTAAAGGACTGCTTCGTTGCCTATACAGTTCATAGATAACTTGAAGTGGATAATCTAAGACTCACAAGATAAGCATGAGTGCTATGGATGGCCTTCTCGTAGGGAGACGGGAGCGGATCCATAGTGGTGTATTGATATGGTGAATATGCGGACTCTTGTGCGCCACCTCAAAAGAGTTGCATGTAGTCGTAGTTCAGGTTAGCCACTGAGTTAAAGCTGGCTTGCTGCAGTTAAACTCCACTACCCCTTTGTTGATACCGATGCATATGTAGTTAGTTCTGATGTAAGTCTTGCAGACAGACTTCAGGCTCGCTAGTAGTTTCGTGTGGACTTCGATGTTTAGCTTGATAGCTCAGCTACGATCTTGTGCCCTCGGCAGGATCTGGTAGATAGTCAGGCTTCTTAGCCTTTTTCATTTGTAGATGTTTGTACTCAGACATGTTAAGCTTCCGCATGTGCTTTGATTTGTATGCTATGATTGTTGGGTCATGAGACCCATGTTTGTAATATCTCGCTCCTCGGAGCCTAATGAATAAATACTTGAGTCGTAGAGTTATGTTGTGATGCCATGTCGTATTTACACATATCGAGCATATTGTGTGTATGATTGAAATGCTTGGTATGTGTGGGACCCGACAATCTAGTTGTTTGTCCTTGGAAGCCTCTCTTATGGGGAAATGTAGTCTAGTGCTTCCATGAGCCATAGTAGTCCGCTATAGCCCAGTTCACCGGAGTCCTGCTAGCCCAGCACTACTGCTCAGGACACTTGACTGGCCGGCATGTGTTTCACTTCGTTCCTGTGTCCGTCCCTTCAGGGAAATGTCAAGCGATGACATCCAGAGTCCTGCCTAGCCTGCTACAACCCGGGTTCCCGGAGTCCTGTTACCCCGGTGCTACAGCCCGGATTCACACGCTGCTGACCGACATGCTCGATGTGATTCATGTATGCCTGTCCCCATAGGTTGGTGCCGCTTTGGGTTCACAACTAGCCATGTTGGCCCGGGTTCTCTGTCATATGGATGCTAGCGACACTATCATATACGTGAGCCAAAAGGCGCAAACGATCCCGGGCCATGGTAAGACGACACCTGTGGGAATACCGTGCGTGAGGCCGCAAAGTGATATGAGGTGTTACCGGCTAGATCGATGTGACTAGGAATCAGGGTCCTGACAGCTTTGTTATTAGAGCCTGACTTCCTGTAGGATTATCAAGCCAAGCTGGTCGAAGTTGAGTCTAGAAATGCTTTAGTTATATAAGGGAATTGATTGTGGAAGGGAACGTAAGGCTCTTTTACTCCTTTACCTTATGCCTTCTGATCTAAGCCATTCTCTTCTCATTCTACGTGGGTTAAGGACTAGGCTCTCTTCTCTCTATCAGGTTCACGTGTTACTAATCCGTAGTAGCTTATAGGATTGTTGTTACAAGCCTCAGTACAGTTTCTACTACTTTTAGTATGTTGTCAGTTAAACCAGAACCTTGATATGATGTTGTTGAGTGGTATTGCAAACTGTTGTGGATGACTCAAATCTTTTTCTGAGCATTTACAGCCGTTATGCTGTCCGATTTCCCCTAGAAAATTCTAATGCCTTTGCATTATTCTGTGCTTTCAGATGGCCACCCGTTCCCAGAACCAAGTGGTTCGTCGGACCCGGTGCCTCGATGTACCCGGTCACACGGCCATGTTGGTTCGAGTGATGGTCGAGTCAGGCTATCGGTGGTATCCGGAATATACCATCGAGGAGCAGTTCCGAGACTTCAACCAGAGCCAGTACCTTTGTACCGTCAGGATATATCCCTCTTACCCTGGAGCCACTGAACCCCTTCACTGTTCCTATGTACTTGGGTCACTATTGAGATGTCTGTGCAGGATGCATCTTACTCAATGATGACTATCATTCGAGCCAGGACTGCCTTGCATCAGAACACCGAATTCCGTTACATGCCAGCCTCACTCCCTGGAGCACAGGGGTACTATCAGGCTTTGTACTATGACTCTACACATGAGGAGTCACTACTCTGCACCACTACCGAGATGCTCGAGGATAAGGACTGCGAAAATTGAGCCTTGCGTATGGAGCTTTTCCACACTCGTTATGATCATTGGGCCACTTTGACTCGGTTTGCACCTGCGGTGCAGGCAGGATACATGGACATGAGGGACCTGTACCCTGTGCGGTCTGGATTGCCACATTGTATGGAGTGGCGCGATGTAGGAGGCATCACCCCTCCTCGTGGTCCCCGTCTGCCACCGTCTGTGGGACCAAGGCCACATCCGAGTCCCTATGGTCCGCAAGCTCCGCGGGACCGTCTGTTCCCAGATGATCATGTTCCACTTCCAGGCTTTGGTGGTGACTTTTATGAGGATTACTACGGAGCCATCTGAGCTAGTAGTAGTTTCACTAGTATTGTAATAGTTTTATTCTCCACAGTCCTGCGTGACCGTGGGATACGACTTGGTGTGTATCACGCTCCGGAGGTGTAGAAAAATAATGTATAGGAGCTTGGAATGCCTCCGATGAGATGTAATGTCTTTCACCGTAGTTGTACTCTAGCCTGGGCTTGTACTAAACTATGTACGGTGTGTATGACCAATGGTATACATATGGCAGTTTCTATATTACCATGTCGTGCAATGAACATCTTAGCATTCCATGTTATCCATTACATTCTGCACTTCCTTGCCAAGTTTGTGCCATCCTTATCTAAACCGTTGTCTTGTTTTTCCTAGGATGGTCAACACCCGCAGCAACCTTGCTACCCTGGAGCAGGGGGAAGCTAGTGCAGCTAGGGGTGAAAATCTGCCTCACCCGCCTTCTCTGGCCGAAGTTATGCTGGAGGCAGAAAGAAACAAGCGTGAGACTAACCGCTTACTGGAGAGGATTGAGCAGAAGACTGCACGCCATTAGCGAAACGACTTGGTGTCAATCAATGACTTCATCAAGTTGTACCCACCAAAGTTTAATCATTCTGTCGAGCCCCTCGACGTGGATGACTGGCTTCGCAGCATCATCCACAAGCTACGTTCTGCCAATGTAGCCGAAGCTGATAAGGTTACCTATGCTGCCTATCACCTCGAAGGCCCTGCTAGCCTTTGGTGGGGAAACTTTGAGGCTATGCGCCCGGTCGTCCAAATCACTACTTGGGCTGAATTCATTGAGGCTTTCCGTGAGCATCACATCCCGGAAGGTCTCATAGATCGTAAGAGGGAAGAGTTATGCAATTTCACCCAAGGAAGACTGACTATGGATGCATATAGTCATGAATTTGGGAATCTGGCACGATATGCTCCTGAAGAGGTATCCACCGACGCTAAGAAGCAGGCAAGGTTCCGCAAGGGACTTAGCCCCGAGCTTCGCCGCGATCTTCGTCTGCACAAGTGCACCTCCTTCCAGAAGTTGGTCAATAAAGCCATCAGTGCTGAGACAGGCCAGTCTGACTATGACGCCTCATGCAAGCACTCTCGTGATTTTGGTTCTTCATCTGGCTCTGGATCTCAGAAGCGCCGGGTGTGGATTCCAAGCACGGCACTGCCATCCAGGTTCATTCCTAGGCCATCCTTTGAGGCGCCTCGCCCCAACCAGCAGTTTGCACCGTCTAAGCCCTATGGTGGCCCCACTGCTAATGCTGCTCCATGCCCCAATGTTGTGACATGTTTCAAGTGTGGAGAGCCGGGTCACTACAGCCGAGAGTGTCTCCAGAACAACAACCCCAACCAGTCTGGGAAGTCCGTTGGCCGTGGTAAGCCAGCGGGAAAGACATTCTACACCAAGCCAGCCACCACTGCACGTGGCCATGTCAACTATGTCTCAGCTGAGGAGGCTCATGATGATCCTAACGTCGTCCTTGGTACGCTCCTTGTTAATTGCCATCCGGCATCTGTTCTTTTTGATACTGGAGCATCTCATTCATTCATATCTGAGAGCTATGCTCAATTGCATAACACGACATTCTGTGACATGCCCACTACCATGGAAATTCAAACCGCTGGCTCTAGATGGCAAACTTCTAGAGTAAGCCATGGGAATGAAATTCTTGTCGATAGACTTGTCTTCCTTGCATATTTAATATCTCTCAAGTCCTCGGACATAAACACCATCTTGGGTATGGACTGGATGTCAGCTCATTATGCTAAGATTGATTGTGCCACTAGAACCGTTCAACTTACTCACCCATCGGGCAAGACAGTCAATGTCTTAACTCGAGTGGCCAAGCGCCAACTTTACTCCCTAAATGCCAACCCCCTTCCAGACCTTGAAGATATTCCGGTAGTCCGAGACTTTCTGGATGTCTTTCCAGAAGAACTGCTAGGTGTTCCACCTGACAGGGATGTCGAGTTTGTGATAGACCTTGTTCCAGGAACCGTTCCAATTTCTAGAAGACCCTATAAGATGGAACCCTTAGAACTAGCCGAGCTTAAGAACCAACTCGATGAGTCCTTCAAAAAGGGTTTCATCCATCCTAGTTCCTCTCCTTGGGCTTGCCCCGTCCTCTTCGTCAAGAAGAAGGATGGAACGGATCGGATGGTTGTAGATTACCGACCTGTCAACTTGGTCACTATCAAGAACAAGTATCCGCTCCCCAGGATCAACGATCTGTATGACCAGATCGCTGGATCCTCAGTCTTTTCCAAGATGGATTTGAGGTTGGGCTACCATCAAATCAAAATCAGAAACGGGGACATTCCCAAAACGGCCTTTGTTACTCGCTATGGCTAATACGAGTACACAGTTATGTCCTTCGGTTTAACCAATGCCCCCGCCACCTTCTCTCGATTAATGAACTCGGTCTTCATGGAGTATTTGGATAAATTCACCGTAGTATACCTCGATGATATACTCATCTACTCCAAGAATGAAGAGGAACATGCCGAACATCTAAGGCTGGTATTGACGAAACTTCGAGAGCATCGCCTTTATGCCAAATTCTCCAAGTGTGAATTTTGGTTGCCAGAAGTGACCTATCTAGGCCATGTAATCTCTGGTAAGGATAATACTGTCAATCTCGAGCGAGTTCAAGCCGTCCTTGATTGAACTCCACCTGAAACGGTCAAGCAAGTTTGGAGCTTCCTTGGCTTAGCGAGCTATTGTCGCCGCTTCATCGAGAATTTATCCAAGGTTGCTAAACCTCTAACTGAACTCCTCAAGAAAGATAAAAAGTTCGAGTGGACCCCACAGTGCGAGTTCAGCTTTCAGGAACTGAAAAGACGCCTAACATCTTCTCCCCTACTGGTACCACCAAATTTCTCCAAGGACTTTATTATCTATTGTGACGCCTCGCGACAAGGACTAGGTTGCATACTCATGCAAGATCGTCAGGTAATTGCCTATGCCTCACGGCAATTACATCCACATGAGGAAAACTATCCCACACATGATCTAGAGCTTGCAGCGGTAGTCCATGCACTTAAAACTTGGTGACATTACCTTCTCGGTAATTGTTGCAAGATCTTCACCGATCACCAAAGTTTGAAATATATCTTCACCCAACCGGATTTGAATCTCAGGCAAAGTCGTTGGGTCGAGTTGATCTCGGATTACGACTTAGGAATAACTTACACCCCGGGCAAAGCCAATGTCATGGCTGATGCGCTAAGTCGTAAATCTTATTGTAATAACCTGATGTTACAACAAAGTCAACCACTTCTCCACGAGGAATTTCGTAAGCTTAACCTTCACATTGTTCCTCAAGGATTCCTATCCACCCTGGTGGCGAAACCAACCCTTATGGATCAGATCATAACCGCCCAGCGGTATGACAAGGGGATATCTCGGATCAAGGAAAACATCGCTAGCGGAGTTGCTAAATGTTTTTTCCATGGATGAGCGAGGTGTTGTCTTCTTTGAGAACCGCTTGGTGGTTCCCAAGAAACAACATCTACGCCAGTTGATTCTTAAGGAAGCTCATGAATTCCCTCTCACCATTCATCCCGGTAGTACTAAAATGTATCAAGACCTACGCCAGAGGTTTTGGTGGACTAGGATGAAGAGAGAAATTGCTCAATACATTGCTAGTTGCGATGTCTGTCGTCGTGTTAAAGCAGAGCATCAACGGCCTGCTGGCACCCTTCAACCTTTGGCTATTCCTGAGTGGAAATGGGATAAAATCAGTATGGATTTCATTACTGGGTTTCCCAGGATCAAGAGAGGGAATAATGCTATCTTTGTCGTGATTGATCGTCTTTCCAATGTAGCCCATTTCCTACCTGTTCGTGAGAGTATCACCGCTAGCCAGCTAGCTGACCTATACATCTCCCGAATAGTGTCTCTTCATGGTGTCCCATTGGAAATTAACTCAGACCGTGGGAGTCTCTTCACCTCTCGATTTTGGGAAAGTTTCCAAAATGCTATGGGAACTCGTCTCTCTTTTAGCACCACCTACCACCCCCAATCAAGTGGTCAAGTAGAGCGAGTAAATCAAATTCTGGAGGATATGCTCCAAGCTTCTGTCATCTCATTCGGAATGGATTGGGAGAAATGCCTTCCATTCGTGGAGTTTGCTTATAACAACAGTTATCAAGCTAGCTTGGGCAAAGCTCCTTTCGAAGTTCTCTATGGATGAAAATGTCGAACGCCTATTAACTGGTCAGAAACCGGGGAAAGACAACTCTTTGGCCCGGATATGATTCAGGAAGCAGAAGAGCAGGTTCGCGTTATTTGTGAGATATTGAAAACAGCCCAATCTCGTGAAAAGAGCCAATATGATCGTAAACATAAGCTCATGACTTATGAAGTCGGCGAGAAGGCTTACCTTCGGGTTACTCCGTTAAAGGGAACCCATCGTTTCGGTATCAAAGGCAAATTGGCTCGTCGTTACATTGGACCCTTTCGCATTCTTGCCAAGCGAGGAGAAGTTGCCTACCAATTGGAACTACCTCTGCATCTTTCCAGAGTTCATGATGTCTTCCACGTTTCTCAACTCATGCGTTGCTTCGCGGATCCTATACATGGAGTGGACCACAAAACGCTTGATCTACAAGATAATCTTTCATATCGGGAATATCCCGTTCGTATCCTTGATCAAGCCGAGCGTACCACTCAACGCCATAACATCAAGTTTCTCAAGGTTCAATGGTCACACCATTCCGAAAAGGAAGCCACTTGGGAAAGGGAGGATCATCTTTGACTCGAGTACCCCACCTTCTTCCCAGCAGATCGTAAATCTCGGGACGAGATTGTTTTGAGTGGGGGTGAGTTATCACACCCTATCTAGTTCATGCATTAGAGTGATTGCATCATGTTTAATTTTCCTAGATAGATGAAATGGGGATGACAGAACCCCCAGCACCCCCCTAGAACAACTAGGGTTTACTAAAAACTTTTTCAATGAACCTGAAATGCCCTTCTAAAAAGTCCACACTTTTTGTTTTGGGTTAAAACCTTTGACAAAAATGGTGAACTTTTTTCTAGGACATCCTAAGGTCATTGGATTAATCCATATAGTATTTGCATTTGGGCATTGAAATGCTATAAAATAATTTAAATGCCCAAATAATCATGTAAGTAATTTTAGGCTGTTGAGAATATTTTCAAATGTGGCTCTGATTATTTCCAAGGTTTTTCTAAATGAAATAGTATTTTTACAATTCCAAAACACAAGACATAATAAATAAAAACAAAAAAAGAGAGAAAAGGAC